>NC_081441.1:3367260-3428859 GCF_007210705.1 Tigriopus californicus | reverse complement strand
CAGAAATCGAGAGAATTCAAAATCCGAGAATTAAGGCAAACAATTAACCACAATGACACTCGGACTCAAGCCCCTTGTTTTACGAGACCGGGGTATTTCAAATACATGGCGAGTTTTAAAACAGGGTGCACATATTTGATGTTCAACTGCATTATCGGGATGTACGGAAAAGCCTATTTGTAATAGCTAGGAGCTGTTGAAAACATCTTAATTCCAATAAGAATTTTTTTTGTGAATATTTTGGCATTTTTGTCAAAAAGTGAATATTTAGACGCTTTCAATCGTCGTAGGTAATATTTTTTGCAAATTTTCTATCATATTTTGGCGATCCATGGTACCAAACACGTGAATTAGTAGATTTTTGGTGCCAACTCTAAAGTGGGATGGTGTCTAATTCAAAGCATCATGGCCTCCAGTAGAAATATGGCGGGTTTATTGAGAGGGATGACCATTCAACAGAATAGGAAGAAGGGTAAACATGAGTTTTTGTTGTGCTTTTTTAATGCAGCTGGGCCATCCATGTACAATACTAACCAGAGTAAGTATGATTCAGTGGAATTTTTTACTATGGCAGTTTGATGGCTGCAATATTAACGGGGTGTTTTATAATGAAACCGCTGCAGGCTTAGGAACACTGTAGAATTTTAGACTTTAGAGTAAGATTTTTCAGAAATTTCAGGATGTGCCTGAGGTATAGGACCAGTATTGAACACAGAGAGCTAGAGGAAAAGTTTAACATTGATTGATTGGTGCGAAATCTATTTAGTAAGTTTGATTCAACCAGGCTTCTTCTTAGGTCAAATCAATCCATTCTGAGGAAGCTAATTATCTGGCCACCACTGCAGTGATATTTTGTCTCCATCTCGAAGAACTTGAGTACGAAAATTGAACAAAAAACCTATCTGACCAAACTCAAAGCCAAATGTGCATTTCCACAAAAAGGAATGCGAAGTCTTGCTTGTAGTTTATGCATTTCGATTAATGTAAACATTTTTAAAATTTGCCAGCTTTTCGATTAAAACATAATGTTAAATATTCCGGAGTGCAATGTTTTTAATCCGCCAGTAATAGCATTAAGCCACATAATTGCGTCCCGTACCCAGACAAATGTTTGTGCCGAGTTGCGATGTCTATTAATCATAGCAAATTGCTAATGCATTTGGCAATTGGGCCAATACTGTTTTTGTTGCTGTGATTTGATATTTGTGATTCATTTTCAAAATTATTTCTAGGGCTTCCCTTTCGGTCAAAATTTTGATTTTGCGATCTTAATCAGTGGTTTACACTTTATGCACATTTTCTCCATTGCAATTAAAGCAATATTTATATGCCATTTATGCACGCAAAAAACATTGCAATTAAAAACCACTGCTAAAGGTACTATATCATGTTGTATTTTATTTTTTCATTTTCATTTTCTTTCACGGGTTTGTAACCACTACCAAAAAGATATAGAGCGTCATAATTCACAAAGTACTTGGTCATGTACGTAAAGTGTTTGAATTAGCCGCTCTAGGGCACCCTTGGATCATAGGAAGAAGAAACATAGGAGAGTTATAAATCGAGTTCGGTGTATTTTTTTTACTGCAGCTGAATCGGTAACCTATGGACAATGCAAACTCCAGCTGATGGATAGCAGCGCCCCTACAACCAGAAATTATACCCTATCAGCCGTTCAGCTGTCACCCATTCGCTCTGAAAACGAGTCTGCCTGGCTAGCTCGCATTGCACTCTCTAGGCTTTTCTTCCTCAATGCTTGGATTTCTATGGTCTGGGATCGTGACAAGAAACGATTTTAAGCCACGTTTAAAAACTTAGCAGTTGGTCTTCTGATTGAGCACCAACTTATACCATAGAATTTCAAGCCCTTCATTAGCTAAATTAGGTAAATGCAAGTGCAGTTAAAATGAACACATTAGTTAGACCTCGGAGACATGTGAGACATCATGATGCACCTGCAGCAACACCTTGGTGTTTTTCAGCTCTCGATCTTTCGAACGCGGTTTTCTAGTGTGACTGAATCATCATGATACAAACTATGACATTTTAATCCTTAGTCGTACAATAAATGCAATGTTGTAGGCACTTCTCAATTGAGTCTTCTTCAAAAAAAATCAAAAAAGTCTCGTTTTAATCTAGTTGTTGTTATTGTTGTGCTATTTAAGCATCTTACAATTCTTCCACAGTCATAAAAGGGTTCTTAAGCAAGAGGAGCATAAAAAGTGCAAGAAAAACTCGAGAATTGCGTGATTGTGTGCTCAAGAAATAAGAGACGACACAAAGTGAAGCGAAATGCTACTTCCCTGGATTTCTTCGGTCTCCTTCCATTCTCATTTTACGATTGTGCATATTCCTAGAACTATTCTTTATTATCACCTTTGGTTATTACATTGGTCAGCAATAAATAACTAGCCTCTCAAAGCTCTCAACTTTTTCCCTATGATCATGTTGCCAATTAGGGCCAATTGCTTCATGTCGACTGTTTTTTGGCACGCTCACAAAATTGCCCGAAATCCAATTTATAAAAGAATCCAATCAATCTGTAGTTGGACCCTGGCTCAACCAAAATTAATTTAGCCATTGTATTTTTGTTTCTCAAAGTTGTTCCAAGGCACTTCTCGTCAGAGTGGAAAACAAGTCATTTTCCATTGGGTCTCTTTACGTTTCACTGAATGAGCGTAGAATGAGATTGAAATGTAAATTTAGGGGAGCATTCACTTTATGCCAATCTTCCTATTCAGGGCGTAAATTGCAAGATGAGAACCTAGGGATTGCTTTTAGAAGAACTGAAAGTGTTGGAGTGGACTCGCATTTTTCAAAGGTGGTTCGTCCACATTGCGCAAAAAAACTAGACATGCTCAAGACAAACAAAAAAACAGACTCCATTGCAGTCATCTACCAATATTTGGTGTATTTTGCGCATAAAAGGTTATTGTTCTCGTAGGGAAGATGGTGGAATAGCTTAAGGCATTTGGTTTCAACTTGCATTGGGTCGTGGGCTCTATTTATAACAACTTGGAGATCACACAACGTAAATGTCGTGAAATGGTTCTTGAGGGCGAGAATATCTGCAAAATCTTTTTATGACGTCAACTATTTTCTGCTTTTTATGATGGCTTCATCTTAAAAAAGCTGGTCTTCGAGAAAATTTTTGTCGGTTTATTTGTCACTTGATGAGTCTTCAACTTTGAGGTAACCCAAAATTGGCTACGTTATTTACTACCAATTAGTTGGTCTCCCATTTATTCAAGTTATGGGCAAATTGACCTGACCCTGGATGCATGCCATATAGGAAAAGATTAAGTGTATGGCATCAACAATTGCACACAATTGTTTTATTGCACTGTCGAATTGAGTTTCAAGATATTGGAATGGTTCCAAGATTTTGGCATTTGTGATTCAGATTTGCAAGCGTAATTGCACCTGACCCTGTACGCCGAATAAAGAACAAACAATACATCAAATTCCATGTAACATCTATTGGGTGAAGTTACAGTAGCGTAGCGTATGGAAGAAAATAATGGCTCAAAAAATTGGAAATAACAATGCACTCGGTCCCCAAGGATTGATCTGATTATACGGGACGCGTTTTCAGTCCATAAGACGTCCGAGCTGAATCGGTTTGTTTTTGGTATCAATTTTTAGTCTCCGAAAGCTGAAATTTTATTTTCACGCTTTGTACGCCCTACGTACGTAATCGATCTTAAAACATTCATTTGACAAAGAGTGGTCATCAGCAATCATTGTATCAATGAGTGTCCAATCAAGCGTGCTCTCCTACATTCATAAGCCTATTGCGGTTATTCATGAGGAACTTTCTCCAATTCAGAATTGGTCCCCAAAGGCTCTTGGAACCTGAAAGCTAACTTACTCTAGGAGAGGTAAATGCAATCTGCATATGCTGAATGAAACAAGGTCGAGATTAATAGGATAACTTTCTGGTTCTGATCCTAAATTCCAGAGAATCCTGAATTGCTTACTTTTGGTGCGAAATTAATTTCGAACTTTCGTCTCTGTGTTTGGTTCGATTTCGATACACAGATCCTAAGAGCCCTTAATTGACAACTTTTCCAATAAAACCCCCGGTCCATATCGACCCTAAAGCTATCATTCCCCGAGGAGCTTTTTTGTTATTTTAACCGTCAGACTTTGGAAACAACGAGTCTCTAAACGAACCTAGAACCTATAACCTATCCCAAATCAAACAAAGCGATGAAAAAGTACTTTGTTTTTTGCACTCAAATTCATTTGTGATAGTTGCTTCAAACAGGGGTCGAAACACACCCAAGCCTCGGTCATGTAAGAGAAAGAACAAAACTATTGTAGGTGGCAAGTATATGGAGTACAGGCATAGATCAAAATGTTCCGACCTGATTCTAAGAAGCTCGAAAGAAGGGTTATTAAAGTGAGCAAAAACAATTTTGCAACGCTTGCGAAAGAGCAGATTTTCGTTCAAAAAACTCTTCATTAACGTAATGATCTCTTTTGAAGAAACCAGAGTGAACAAACACCTCCGACCTCTGGATGAATTAAAGAGCAAGGCGAAAAGTGTCCGAAAAACAAAGTGCATAACTGCTGAACGTCTAGAATAATTTTGTATCCATCTTGTTTTTTGTGAATCAATTATTTCATCCCGATTCATTGCGTTTCTTGGTTGGAGCATTTACGAGTTAGACATGATCTGCAAATGCCACTGATGAACTGCCATATGCACATTTGAGCACACAATCTCTCACAGTAAGGTGGCAAATTGTCTTTTATCTTCACAAATGAAGGGCTTGCTCTCCTTAGGTTTCCAAAGAAAGTTTGGCCTTTAAAAGATGATATGAGACAAGAATAGTAGCCGAACAAACTAATAATAGCACATAGATTCAAATATGATTGCCCAGTTTGTATTAAATCCCAGATAAGTTTTGCTCATCTAGAGACTTCAGAAGTGCATTATCTACATACATATCTATAAACTCATGATGGTTGGTGACTTTCAAAGTATTCAAACTGATAGAATGATCCAAGATTGTACAAGCTATTTCGTCAACATGAATCATACTTGATTCAGCTACTTTTTTCCCCTCCCACTGAGAATTCCACTAAAATAAGTAAAATGGCCACAGTTGGTATGCAAAAATTGGTGATTTTTTGCTTGCTTCATGCATGAATCATCAAAATGTGGTCACTTTGATGTCATGGCTTAAAGTCATATGTCATTCCCAGGCTCCATACAAATTAGTAAAAAAGACCCATGTCGGCCATCCTTGTTTGTTTCAAACGACTTTGCTCTTTTCCACATGCGAATTGAAAGTGTGTCATCCTTGGAATGCGTCTAAAAAGCAGCTTGGTAAATATTTACGGCATAAAACATTTGCCTCGTGCGAACGCTTTGGTGCAACCACCTCAGGGTGACCAAATTATGTGGACCAACATGGAAAGCGAGAAGGGGTCCAAAGTTCCAACGTTCGTCCCTGGCACCAGACACGGACAACTCCAGTCGATTCTAGCACTCCGTGAACTAGGTACAAAAAGAATAATCGATGGACAGGACTGTCACCCTGAGGAACTTCCGAGAAGGGATGAATGATTGAACCAAACACGTCGTCGAGGGCATCTTATCCTGACCTCTCATGGGCGAAAACAACTCGACTTACTTTGGTTCCATCCCACTTCCCACTTTCCACTTTCTCGGCCCTTCTTCGAGGGCCGTTTTTTCGCCATTAAGTGTTTTCTTTTTAGGCGGCGCAATAACAAACAATCTGGGTTAGAGTGTGGACAAAGAGCCCATCCGAACAGGGCATTATTTAGCCAGAAAGCAACCAGAGATTTGGACCCATTTGGACCCCCCCCCCCTACTGCCGGGCCCAGTGTCTACAAAGTTGATTGTAGGTCTTTGAAATGAAAGAATGAGTGTCATTGTCAAAAGCGGATTCGTTTTCTACGCATACGAAACAGCTTGATGGATATGATTCGTTTCTGGTGGAAGGAATCCAAGGTGACACATGACAGGGAATCTCAAAGAATTCATGAATACATAAATGTGCAGAGTGTGCTTGAGCTCGAGGGAGAATGACTGGCCCTAATTGACCCAAGTCACGTCAGAATGTCTGGCGCTGGAGATTCTCAAAAGGCAATCATGGCATTTTGATTGAAATGATCTTCAAGCATTTTGTGTACATTTTCAATCAGCGAATATTCAAGGCCAGCTCTTTTCATGGGGCTCTTAACATGGTCCGTAGTGGGTTGATAAAATTTGAAAAACAACTTTTCGGTTTCAAAAGGCAAATCTTTTTGGCTATCCGATATTTGAAGTGCTTTCCTTCTATTCACCAATGTTGTTCCAAGTCATTTATCTTGGCAAAGAGAGTGCCATCCAGATGTTCCATTCGTTGATATATATTTTGCCGAGCCTCTTTCGCGTGAAGTAATTAGAAACTGAGCCAATTAAACCGAAGCTTGATGAGAAAATATTCTCCAAACCCAGATAGGGATGGGAAATGGGGAATGAGAATTGGGAACAACCAGACCGAGAAACATGCGCCAGACCTTGGGAGGCTTGAACAGAGCCGAAGTCTAGGGGATCAATTAAAATCAAATAAAGTGCCAAGCAAACAGAAACGCGAGTTCCAAGTTAGTTTCGTCAGTTTTGCGCTTGACAGGATGCATTCCCAAAGAAATTGCAAACCTTCTGCGAAGTCGTCTCACTCGAGACAAACAAATCCCTCCACTCTTCAACAGACTAGATAAACGGATAAATCGCTGGGAAGTAGTCCATCGAGTGGCTCATGCCACAGATTCAAGCTGTTAGGGAACCCACAAGAGAGTATTCCAGCTATGGAGTGGATATTCGGAACAAGGGCCTTACCTGATCTTTCTGCGGATGATTTGCTGGGCTTTTTTTCTAGTTCGGCACCATTTTTACAAGCGGGTGGAACGAAATGGGGATTGAAAAAAATGGGTCACTTTTTTCTCCGTCTCGAAGATGAAGTTGAAGTTGCTTCCTGTCAACCACACAAAAAAGCACCACCTAAGTTCCACCTTGGCGTGGTCCAACCTGACTTCCTTGTCACGCTCTCATTCCTTGTCGGGAGTGCGTCGAATCTGGGCATGTTCTCTGGAACGGGAAATGGCCTCGCCAAAGGCGCTTGAACGGAACTGATCGCACCTCTCTGTTTCCCTCGATTCATTCTGGCCTTCAAACGTGAGGAAAGCGAGGCATAATTCAATGTAATAATGGGAGCACAGAGAGCAGTAGCGGAGAGAGATCATGTTGATTGCTTGTCCCCAGAGGACCTTGGGACGAGATTCTTATCAAACCTTCCCAAATTTATGGGCAGCCAACATTATTATTTGAATTTACGACACGATGCTCTTTTTTTCTTATTTACAGCGAGTAAGCTTCTTGTCTAATCTCTTATCACTCAATGCCGCCTTTCTATTTTTTGTGGGGCAAACATGTTCGTCTGTTTTCCTTCTACGTTTCCATCAAAGTTCATGAGTAAATGAATGACGCTTTTTTTGTTTTGAAAGACTAGCGGATGATTAAAATTAGGATTGCTATACTCACGGAGGAGGCTATGGTTGTCAACATTGCGGGAAAACATTAAATCCGGCTCGAAACTTGTTTTTTTCAGTCGTCAAAAAACTGACAATAACTTTTTACTAAAGTTTTTGATGATTCCTTGAAAGGAGTTCGCATTCCTGCACCTACAAGGAACTGATTTTTTTCTGCTTCATGAGTCTCTATGAATGAGTTAAGCCATTGGAAAGTGAAGACTTGAGGGTACCGCATCAGTCCAGAATGCTTGCTGCATTGCCTATTACTCGCTAAAAAAAGTGAGTCGGAAATCTGGCTCGCGAAGCCCCAAAATAGTCTTCAACTACGGCTCCATGAAAAGTGAAAGCCAAGTGTCTCTTTTGGCCTCTCCTCTTTCCCAGTTCATCTCATCATTTTCTTGGTCGAGAGGGCAAGAAAGATCAATATTGACACCAACTTAAAGACCACACACGCCACACATACATACACAAGTCTGTCTGAGCGCAGAGGACTCATGAGCTGTGAGAGAACGTAATTGCATGGAAAAAAACACCAAGCCTTATCTAGGTTTGCAAATCTTGCTTTAAATATGTACGACAAAGGATATTGCTCAGAAACCAAATGGTTGGTTGAGCTGAGGTTCAATTTCGGTCTGAATTATTCAACCATGTCTGTTTCTGGTTTGCAATGAAAAGATTTGCCAAGATCTACGGAATATCCAGACTTCCTTTTTCTCAACCATCATATTGTGTTCGCAAAGTCCTTTCGTTGCCAGAGATATCCAAAAAGTCATCTTAAGTCCCAGAAATCCTAACTTTATACCGAATCCAAGTTGAAGCAATCGGATAAAGGTCAAGGGCTGAACTTATGAACGCAAATCCGCTTTACAATCTTGTAAACCAAGGAGAGTACAATGGCTGAAATTGTAGAGCACCCTTAGGAAAATGAATTAGAATAGATTAAAGCGAGATAAGAAAAAGTGGGCTTTTGATAACGTGATGTATCCTGATGATAAACCATCAAATCAAAAATCAATGGAGCATCCCTCAATATTACGATAATTTTGAAGATTTGAACTGAATGAACTCTAACTAAAAAGTTACTTGAAATGCAAATTGAATCCAAAGTGAATCTACGCATACAGTTCATGTATTGTGTAATATACATTGGAGTACTCGGAAATCCCAGGTGATGAAACAAAGCTGTATGCAAGTTCGAAATTATATGTTCTTGATGAAATACACATGCATTAAAACAGCAATCCAAACATTTGTCTCATTTCTTTAATGCGGGAGGCAGACAATTATCATGCATAAACGTTTACTTTGCCGAACATTAAGATTGAACGTATGAAAGGGTGAAAGTTAAAAAGCATTAACGTTAATCGATAGATTAATAGGGGATGTCAAGTAAAGGAAATTCAAGGAAAAATGTGGTCCGGCACCCTGATTTTGGGTATTTTGGGGAGAGAGAACTAAGACAAACATCACAGTCAAGTCGCACCATTCGCCCATTGAATTTTCCATAATCGAGTGATTTTGAGTGAGTTGTGTCACAAAACCCTACTAAATGAGCATGTTTGGTGTTAACTAGTGAACGCACTATCAAATTGGCTCAATACCACAATGCTAATTGTCTAGACAAGCATGTAAAATGGAAAAAATGTCAAAATCCAATGCATGCGCAGTGTGGTTTGGCTGGGCATGTTGTCTTTGATTTTACTCCATGGAATAACGTCAGTTGTCCATGAACGCGTTTACTTGACTAGCCCTATTCTATTTCATTTTGTCTGACATACATTTAGCCTAGATTGTTTATATGTTTACAGCCATTAGTAGCTCATGTCAAGGTCAACGCACTCTCAAGCTTCAGTTGCTTGCCCTTGCTGTGTCTCCATCTGGTAGAGATTTTTAAAAGCATGATAGAATTACCCGATAGGATGGCTTATTCTTACATGTAGACATCCTCTGGCACCCTGACGACACCGAAGGGCAAAACGTTCCCAAGAAAAGTAAACAGCTATTATACTTGGTTTATGAGTTTAGATCCCATGTCAAAAAACCGGCAATTTGTCGCTCCACAACCCATTGTCTAGTAGTACGAATAGCTATGATTCATCGCCGTTCAAGATGATGACAAAAAGACATTCTTCCGTCCTCAAGGAGGAACTGGAATATCTAGTTCTCTGTCCGTTCTAATCAATGTAAGGGAACACAACACTTAACATGTCACCCAATCAAGTGGCAGACATTGATTGTACCATTGATAAAGATCCTCTCTCATTCAACGCAAGTCACTCGGACTTATTTTCTTTTACATAAAACTTGAAGCCTGAGTGGCAGAAAATGAATTTTCAAATGTCGAAAACCCAACCTTCTCTAAGCGACAACATACGATGTCATCAATGAACCAGATTGAGTGTTCAAGCATTGGATACGAGGGAGGCAAACATATCAATGATTTGGATGCCGTCCCCTCCCTTCTCAAAAAAAATGACTCGTACTCCCATCCAGCTACGAAGTCGCACTCTTTGGTGGCGTTGACAGTTTTTTTGAATGAGATCATTGCTCTCAAATAGACGTTTGCAATCTTGATCGCTTGAGAAAATGAGGTTTTCCACTCAAGATCTTGAGTGGTTCAATTTCAAGTAGTCTCATATTGCCACTCTATAACTTGAGCAAAGGAGCAGGATTGACAACGTACTTCTTTCAAGTGCATTCCTCCCCCCACCAAGTTTAGCCAAATTTTCCCCCACCCAAGATTAACGAAAAGCGTTGCTTGTCCCTCGAGGAGTTTATGCCTGGTCCAGGATGTCAGTCGTCCTTTAACGTTTCTCGGTCGAGATCGGAGAGAGTGATGTGCGAAATCCCAAATGCATTGTGAAATTACCTGGAACAAGATAGATCAGATTCCGAGCCGTTGTTCTACTCCCGACTATTTGAGGATGTATATCCGGCATGCTTTTTGCCGCTGTCTTCAAGTCTTCAAAGTCTTTGTTCATTCATCAGGCCAAAGACCTCGGAACAAATTTGGACATACAGATGAGCGCTAGCTCGCCCGCCAAGGCAGAAACAACTTGGACCCCGATTAGGACCACTCCACTGAAAAGTTCTTGCACTTGGACTGACCGAGAATCGTATCCGGAACCAGGCTTGTTCAAGGTCAGAGAGGAGGAGCATCATCGTCCACCAGAGACTGTACAATGTCAGATCAAAGGTCGTTTGGTGACAGAGGACAAGAAAATTCGGTTGATAGATCGCCGGCAATCTAACGTACTCAAGAAGTGCATTGAACAAGCCGGCTTGTCCGCATCCACCCCCTCTACTGTATCTCTGTCCCCTTCTCTCTCTGTCTCCCTAACTCTCTTTCTGTCTTGAACCGATCCTCCTCCTCGTCGTCTTGTTCCCCTTGTTCTTTGGAAGTGTACTCAATCAAAAGAAACTGCTTCATCTTCTCCTGGATGGGATCAGTTACTTCTTGTGGACCCATTCCGAACAGATCCCATTCGTTATTAAGCGTTTTGCAACATTATTATAATCCCGGGCGACATTCCCCGTCGACTCCGGCAGTTCTCGGCTCGGCAGTAGCAATCGTGTCGAAAATTGACTTGTCATGTGCAATGCCTGGGAGAGCCAAGTGAAAGACGAAATAGATTAGAATGAGGCGACGTGAGGTGATGTTTTTACCCTTTCTCGTGGACGTTTGGCTGCTCGTTCTTTTGATTTACGGGAGTGGTGGTCAAGTGGAAGCGAATGCTGCCGCCACGACATTGGAGGAAAACGAACGGTTCCCTTCCAAACTTGTACCTGACAATCTCCAAGGTAACCTAAGGATGGATGGATGCTCTTTCCTTGTACTCCTCTAGGTCTGCAAGTGATCATATAGGCGTACACACATTTTTTTGTAAACTTACTGTCCATTGCTAGATTAGAAAACTACATGGATATTTCAAGTGTGGCTCGTATTTGGTTTGTATTCGGTGGAACACCCATCGTACGGTAGTGGCGGATGCGGATGTCGTCTTTTCTACCCTGGATATAGGACATCACGTTATATTCAATGGTTTTATTGTTAGTCATCGAACATGTTTTCCTTTTAATCATGCCTCCCGGGAAAACGCGATATGAAGTTGTTGTGTTTTTTGGAGGTCTTTTTCCCCCACCACGATCTTGCCAAGATCCAACGAGAGCACCGAGATGGTCCCCGCCCCGTGTTTGGGGCATCACTGGTCTCTATCCAATAATGAATACTTTGGGGGGCACAATTTTGGCCTTTTGGGACGGTAAACACGCCGCCAGATGCCAGTAATCCTCGAAGATTTCCTTCCAATGACAATCAGGAATGTGGCTTCTTGATGCGAGATCGATTCCAACCCGAGAGATGGAACAAAACCTTGTCACATCTTGATAACCTTATTTTTGTCGAGAGGTTCCCGCCTGTTTAAAAAGGGCCCTCTGGCCTTTCTTTTTCCTTCTTTTCTCGGGACTCAGGCGAACTCGGTGGTCGATCGGACTTGACGCCCCGACAACCCTCCAAGGTTGAGAATTTGGGCTCGATTCTGAAGCGAGGAGTGGCCAGACTGAGGAACCATCCCCACCAAGAAGTGGATCTCGTTTTCCTGGTGGATTCAAGTGCCTCCGTTGGAGCGGAGAATTTCCACAATGAAATAAAATTTATCAAAAAGGTCAGTGGGCTCTTGGGAGGTAAGATAAATGGTCCTCTCACTGAGACTGAGTCTGGATGTTCAGCTTCTAGCGGACTTCACCGTGTCCTTCAACACGACTCGGGTGGTGGTGGTCACGTACAGCTCCGTAGATCAAGTGATCCGTCAAGTGGATCACATTTCCAGTCCCTCGCCCCTTTTCCAGAAATGTTTCTTGCTCGACGAGGAAATCCCAGCCATTTCGTACAACAGCGGAGGCACTTACACCTTAGGAGCACTCATGCAGGCCTTGGACGTGCTCCAGGTGAGGAGGGGTGGCGGGGTTCATTTCAAATTCTCAACATCCCTTGGGCTGGCTTCATTCCAAATGCAGTCATTGCTCAAATTGGGTGCTTGGAATGTGTTTTCAGCATGCTCGAACGTATTCGACCAAGGCCGTGTTCCTCATCACAGATGGCTATTCCAATGGTGGAGATCCAAGACCCACGGCCGACCTTTTGAAACGCCTAGGCGTGACCTTGTTCACTTTTGGGATCCGAAATGGCAATGTAAAGGAGCTTTTGGCCATGGCCTCAGAGCCTAAGGCCGAGCATAGCTTCATCTTGGATTCGTTCCAAGAGTTCGAAGCTCTCGCCAGAAGGGCCCTTCACGAAGGTAAAATCGAACCCTTTCTCCTTCAGGGCAATTGATTCGTGGTTTAGCGGTGATCATTGTCATCATGTCAGAGCGACGAGCCGAACATGATTCATTTTTATATTAGACTTCATTTCAAGTTACAATTGGGCCCATTCGTGAGTTCCAATTGGACGGGCGAGAAGCGTTTGAATTGGCATTTGAGGTTGAAAGTGAACTAAAACGAACAAAGGAGTCAAACCCTCTTCTACATACACCAAAGCTTCAAGAACACGTGGTACATAGAGTACAGGCTGTCTGAATCAGGTGTCTAGATCATAATTTATAGGGCTGCAAAACTCAAAACAACAGTTTCTTTTCTTCTTAATCCCTCTTTCTTTGAAAAAAAATCCTTTCACAAAGGAAACTCAAAGAACATCCATCGTTTTCAAAGTTACCCATTTTTCACCCCAAAACTGACCAGATGGTGGTGGAATGGCCTCTCAGTAAAAAAGGTCTTTCATTCACAAAGCTCAGCAAATGAGGTAAAAAAACTGGTCTTGGCAACACTGGCAAAGAAATAGTACTTTTTTTTAATGTCAAATGGGATGAAATATTACCCCCCCCCTTTTTCCTCTATAGTTTAGAGATCAGACTTCCTCTTACTTCCTTTCTAAACATGCCAATTTATATAAACCTGCCTCAGATCTGTCCTTGGGTGGATACGAACCCGAGTCTCCAACGGCATGTTCCAAATTATGTGCGTGGAATGACCTGTCGCAAGTACCCGTCTCCAGTGGCTTTTGTTGTGATCCCCGAGCCATGTGTGCCTGTGGAACACACACGGGTCAACATTTATGCCTTTGTCCACCGGGCTATTTCGGCCAAGGGATCCAAGAAGGCGGATGTCAGGGTGAGCATGAGTAGATGATCCTGTTCCCACCGTGGAGAGCCATGAGTCATGATGTTCCATTCAATCTCTAGCTTGCCCAGAGGGCACTTACAAACCCCAAGTGGGTCCAGGGGAACGGGAAAGTTGTCAAAGGTGTCCTTTGCCTCATCAAACGAGCCCTCGAGCAAGTACGAGTCAAGAACAATGCTCGTGTCAACCCGGATTCCATATGAGCGAGGGAAAGTAAGCCTCAACACCCGCATACTGCCTTTTGGGAGTTGTTTGGAAACTGTCATTTCGGGGACATAGATACGGCATTCGCCATGAGGGGGCTTCGACGGAAAAATAGGGAAAAATGGGCAAATGAATCTGAATTAACATGGCTTTTAGTGTTAAATAGCGCCAATTGGCTTGGATAGACGAAAGGTTTGGCCAAAATCACCGATGTAATTTGACGGTTAAAATGCGTCCAGGTCAAGTGTTATAAAAACTTGAAAAAGGAAATTGAGATGAGGAATTCAGTTATTTGAGTTTTATCGTTTCTGAATCATATGTATAATAATGACTGAAAGTTAGCTAAAATGAGTACCCTGTTACCATCCTGAGGATGGGCCTACTATATTACTTCAATCTATTGTCGGCTAATGAAGAATTGGATTGAAGGGAAAAAAACTCATCAAATTTCAGATGCCAGAGACTGGACTGTCCTCCCTTGTACCCACCGGCCAACGGCCATTTCATCCGCGACCACTGCATTAACGTGTTCAACTCTGCGTGCGGCATTCGGTGCCATTCCGGCTTTCAACTTCAGGGCTCGGCTGTGCGGACTTGTTTGCGCAACGCCACATGGAGTGGAACCGAGACGAGGTCTGTGTTGACAATTGGCGCCTTTAATTGGCAGCTGTCTGATGATATCTGCACAAATTTTGGGAGGTCATTGGGGTACTTTTCAATACAGTAGGGGGACTAAAAAACCACGATATAACGCGCCATATTAGACAAAAACCTTATCTAAGGTTTCAAAAAGTCTTTTGTAAAAGGATATTCTAATTCATTAAAATTAAGTCTAAAAACACCTTTCTTTCGGCTATACATATTTTTTTTAGCACATCACTGAGTAAAATTGTGACAGTTTATGAAATTGCAATGCTACATGAACCATCCCTTTAATGGATAGATTACTGTAATTGGAACTCTAATTCAATCCCTAAAGAAAGAATTATTAAGCCTCATAAATTTGTTGGTGACGCCATCTTCCTTTCCTGCTTCAATGTCCCAAATATGAATGTGGCTTGTCTAATTGCCTTTCTTACCCCTGATGATGTGTTCGAAGCAGGTGTCTGGCCAAGTCCTGCCGCTCTTTGAACGCACCCCGTAATGGACATATTCAGTGTTCCACTACCACGAGCCCCAATGCCATCATCCGCCATGGTCACGAGGTGGACACGGAATGTCTCTTCTCGTGTCAGGTGGGCTTTCGATTGGTCGGGTCCCGACGACGCTCCTGTCTGCCCAATGCCCTCTGGACCGGACTTCCTGGATATTGCCGACGTAAGTACAAAACCGAAGGACGCTTCAACTGGAAATTATTTCAAGATGAAGGACCGTTCTAGGTATTGAACCTTTTCAAGGGTAAGGACCAGAACCTAATTTTTTACAGGCAAGGAGTGAATCTTAGATCGAGAAAAGGTCGTACCATACTACATAAGTCGGATATTTTCTCGATCTAAGACTCATTCCTTCGCTTTAAGAGAATAGGCACATTCAATCAAAAAGCAAATAGACAAGAGTATGTTTGGTGAGCAAACGTTTTTAGAACATATGGGTGGCAAGTGACAACGGAAAGGCTCTCTGGGAGTAGTTTCCCGTTGGGGATGGCGCAACCATCAATCTGCTGCAATGAAAACCTCAATAAAACCTGAATTGACTCTACTTTCTTTATTGTTCAAAAGTGAAGGCCTAAGTGTGACAGACCACTTCAGGGTGTCCAAACTCATGCATTGAATTCGCGGTCAAATTCCTCTACTAGGTGTAATTTCTTTCTTCTGCCTTGCTTTGTCGAATTATTATGCGGCTAATTTAGAATGGAAGTAGAATAGCAAGCAAGTTCATGCAGGGACTCTAAAGAGTCCCTGCTTTAGTGTCCTTGGTTCATGATGTAGATCATCCAAGGACACTAAGGCAAGGACACGCCACTTTTTGTGATCACCAAACCTTTCCCGCCAAGTAAGGCCTAAACTTTTGCTGATTAAGTTTTTGAATGTCAATTATTGGCATAAGTATTGAAAAAAAAATTGCGACGGATATCATTTTCCTAACCATTGATGGTATGTGCTTCAAACTAGGCATGTAAATGTACTTAAAATGACTTGTCTTAAAGTACAGCAGTTGAAAAGTGCGAATCAGGTTTTCTTGAATTAACAAGAATTTACTCTAAACAATCAGTCAATACTTTTTTGCTAATAATATTATTTGTAGAAAATTGTTTCAGAAACCGCTTGACCAAATTTCAAGTAATTTGGTTCACTTGTTATAAAATTGTAGTTCTCACTCTGGGAATAACCCTCAATCCAAAAGTAGACATTTTGTAGCTCTGGGCGACATCATGTTCTTTAAACTCATTTGGATGCTTCATAATCATGGAATAATACATCTTAAGAGATATGACGCCTGTTTTATTTGATTATTTTGGATATTTTGGATGCTTTTTAAAGAAAAGTTGTAATTCTAAACTTCAAATAAAGATCTAGTGTACTGTACTTTGATATTACTGTGTGCCCCTTAAATAATGCCTGCCTTTTATGCAAACTTTCTAAAAAAAAGTATAAATTTAAACTCTATATTAAAAGATAATTCATTCATTTTTCACCAATGCCTGATGTTTTTCGTCAAATGTGTTGATTGAGACCCATTTTCATTGTCAAAAAAATGTTCTCGGACTTTTAGCCTCTTTGCTTTTCACCTCTATGTCAGTTATGGACAGAAACGTGATCAGAGCCCAATGGCTGAGTCTAAGAATAACCAAGAGGCTCAATGATAAAAGTGAAGAGCCTCGTAAAGGAAGCTCATTTATCTTTGTCATTTTTTCCCACCAAGTTGTATTGTTCATGCCCACTTTCGTTTGGGGGGACGACAAAGATGTCCTGCGATCGCTTCTGGACGTTAGATGGTTGGGAACAAAACCGGTGTACTTCGTCATACAATTGACGGCGCTCGGTTTTTCCGATCCATTGGGTGCAGATGTCGATTTTTCCGACATGACTGATGATTGAAATGGACAATAATTTGACCTATTTGTATCGCAGGTGTTGTTCACCTGGGAATCATACATGTTGTGGCATGTCTCATATAAGTCTTAACTCACATGTAACGAGGTTCCAAACTTCTCAAGTCCTACAAGAGGAGTGAAGTTCCACGTGGAACGTGATCCGACTCCTAAGACCTGGGATCATAGTTTTTGACCCACCAACCCATCTGACCGACCCGAGGTTATAATGTTAAACCCTCATAAGTAGGGGTGCATGTTTTTATGGCAAATAAGAAAGACATTTTAAGCCCAATGAATAGACAATGACCAAAACGTGGCCAAAAATTAGGAATTGAGACCAAAACTGACGAGTTAATTGACGCTTAAGACCCAAAAATTCGTTTTTTTTTTTTTTTTTTTGCGGACTTCCTTACCGCTACCAGGATTGGAATCCAGCAGTTCAAGACGAGAAGATTATTCATTTTTACTTGATTTATATATATATATATATTATTTGATCGACCAACGAATTAGAATTGGCTGATCTGGCTAATCCTTGAATATAAGGTTGATCCGGAATTTTAGTCAAAAACTTGTCCAAGTCTGACTTAAATCTTGCTACTGGATCAACCCCTACATAAACCCTACGAATATTTGATGGGCAGCAAATTGAACAATGAAGGAGCCCGAGAAAGAAGAGAGTTGGACTTCATTGTTTTAACTAGCCTGGATTCTCAGGGCTTGAAGGTGCTCTCAAAACGCACGTTAAGCCTCTACGGTCACTAGAATTGACCCTAAATCCTGGGTTGGGACAAAGCTCATGAAATGCTTTTGAAAACGTACAATATCAGATACCTTTCGTACCTTCTCTGAATACTGTACAATCCCAACCTTTCTTAACCCTCTCCAATACGAGAGCTCTCTCATATCCTCGATGTTCCTAGTAAAACATCTTTGGACCTGCTCGAGCTTTTGCAAACCTGCTGAACTAATTGGAGCCCAAATGGGAGAGGCATATTCAAGATGCGGCTGAACAATCGACTTGTACAGAGTTAGCATCGTGATACTATCTCTGGACTTAAACGTGCGATATATCCAACCACATGTTTGAAAAGCTTTACCAACTTTCAATTGGATATGCTCATCGAACTTTCCATTATTTGGAGGACTACACCTAAATCCTTCATGGATGAGATCTGCTCAATGTCCTTACTTCATCATCTAATAGTGGAGTGTCTAATGGCGTCGACCCAAAGGTCATTGAGCGGAATTTCATTCCATTCAGTGCCATGTTACTCGCAACAACCCAGGAGTAGATTTGATCTAGGACCCCTAACAGACACCGGAGTTCTGACCATTCCTACAACTACCAATTTTGTGTCATCAGCATAAGAAGAGATACTGACATTACAACTACCAAGCTTCTGAAGCGGAGCAATGAAGATAATGAAAAGGAGAGGCCCAAAATGGAGCCCTGAGGGGACACCCGACTTGACATCATGTATGTCACTAAGAGATCCCTCAACCTTAACTAATTGTTTTCTACCACAAATGAAACTTCTTAACCAATTGAGAACCTTGCCTTGGATCCCAATCTCATGGAGCCTGTTAACTAAAAGGCCATGATCTACCTTGTCAAAGCCTTGGCAAAGTCGAGATAAAACTACATCGACTGATTCATGGCTCTCCAGCCCCTCAATAAACCTGCTCTATATGTTCAATCAGTTGGGTAACCGTGCTAAAATGTGCTCGGAACCCATGCTGGCTAGGAGGAAGGACTTCATGAATTTCAAGAAATTCAACAAGTTTGAACTTCATGATCTTCTCAAACCCTTCGCAATATTCGAAGTGAGAGAGATCGGCCTATAATTACTGGGAGTGACTTATCTCCCCTTTGAAAATTGGAACAACATGAGCTACCTTCAGAGAAGAGGGGAACTTGCCCTGGTCCAAGATGCAACGCATCAAGTACGAGAAAACAGAGCAAGAACCAGTGAGCATCTCATCAGAAACTGAGATGTCACCCCATCAGGGCCAGGGGAGCTCGAGAGTCTCAAGTCCCTGATGGCCTCTAAAGCGTCCTGATCTGTGACTACAAGATCATCTAAATGCTCTGCTTGACAAACTTGCCAGTCCAACAAACTCATCAATAGAGCAATGGACTGTTGCTCCTAAACTCAATGGAGTTGAAAACACACTAGAGAACTGATCTCCAAGTATGTTCGCCATAGACTCTACATTGTTCTATGGCTTTCCCCATCGACCTCAAAGGCCCTACAGGGTGTTTGATCTTCTCTTTAGAGTTTGCATAAGAGAAAAAGCCTTCGGATTCGACCTCACCTCTTGAACAACTCTGCTTTCCTTGTTCAACTGATCTGTCTCAATGGATGCCTAATTCTACCATGGATTAAATCCAACTTTCTTGAAGGCTAGCCACAACTACTGGATTCAAATGCTCTGGAGCCTTTTTGCTAGTTTGCAACTCTTTTTGAACAAATTCTTCCTATACTTCGGAATTTTAGAATGTGTCCCGCCCTGTGGAACACATTCAGAGATTGCTAGAGTGGAACAGACGTCCTCAAAAACTAGAATCATTTTGTCTACGGCTACATCTATGGACAATTCATTTTTCAGCATTGAAGTGAGATCAAGCTCCCCTAACCTTTCTATAGTTAGAATTATGAAAATGCTAAAAAACTGACTGACCCATTCAAGTCTTTCTGAGCTGGTTTCTAGTTAATCAGAGACAAAGCACTTGAAGAATCTTTGCCTTAAAAATCCTATGAGGAAAATTTCATCATGCAAAAAACTGTTGTGAAGAATTCATTAAGATTAATTTCATTGGTAGATTGTGATGCATTACGTGATGGGTTAGGGGAAATTTAGTAAAATTGTGGTGTAATGCCAGAGTTTTCAAACTTATCTTTATGAAATTTCCTAACAACCCAGCACTTTTGGTGGATAGGTAACTAATTATTAGAGTATTAGAGTGTCTCTATGAATTACAAGATCTGAAATAAAGGGAAAAAAGTGAATTTGTAAAAAAAAAACTATCAATGAGCCTAAACCAAGGACTACCTCGGACTGCCAACTCAAACTCGTTGGTAGACCAAATATCATGTAAAGATTGAAAGTTAATAACTAGACGAATTATAACCTTTCATTTTAATGATACTGGGGATTGATTACATTCCTTGTACCGGTAATAAGGTACAAAAATCTAATAATGCAAATTCTCTAAACAAACCATTTTTAGTCCTAAATTCTATTTACCACATTACCACTGCATCCCTACACTCGTAAGCCAAGTGGTGAGTGAACGTCTCTCTCTCTCTCTCTCTTCCTCCAGCCATAACCTGTCCCGTTTTGCGACGTCCCAATCATGGAGACGTCTATCCTCCTCAGTGTGGCCAACGCAAGATGCCCTTTGGTCGGCGATGCGCTTTCTCTTGTCACGCTGGATTTCAAGTTCAAGGTCCCGCGCTTCGAGAATGCGTCATGCCTGGCTTATGGAGTGGCAGCCCTCACAGCACCAGATGCGTGGGTAAGAAAGCAATTGCATCCATGGTATTGGTGGATGGAGTGAAGGTCATTACTAACTTGACAACTGAGGTCCAGACGACATTTGTTTTGCTCATGTTTTACGCTAGGCCCCTCCCTTGGTATGATATCGTAATCAAGGAATGGGCAGAGATTAACCCTCATGTACCAAGTCACACATAATAAGGTTTCTTTGGAAAGCGGAGATGTTCCACGTCCGAAATTGCTCGCTACTTTTTTACTAAAGCGTATTCTTCAAGAATCGTCCTATTTTGCTCCTTTTCTTGCTCATTCTCGTTCCAATTCATGCTCTTACAAAGGTGCAAATAATGTATGCAAACCTATGCAAGTTTGTTTGAATAGTCCATTGGGTAATTTCTAGGTATCAAGTCCTAAAATGGAACAATCATTTACTTTGTCGGGCAATTTAGTGGCCAAATAGCCCGTTGGATTTATTACAGTTATCAAAAATGAAAGTTACTGTTCCCTCTTAACAATCCTATAAACCCAATGGAAAATTTATTTTTCAGAAAGCAGAAAAAATGCGGCAAGTTGTCTCAATGTATCGAACCAATGATTAGCAAATCTCCTTCATTTGTCACCTTCAGTTCCAACATTTCCATCGAAAGCTCTTTTTAAGCTCGTCTTGGCGATGATTATCTAAATTTACGTAACTTTTTGTTCTAACTTCTTATTATGAACACTGGAACATTGGTTTGGTTGATTTTAGCCTTATCTAAATCATATCCTAAGGTCATTGAAACCATGCCTGGCAAAACGCTGACAAAAAATACAATCCACGAGCACTTCCCCCAAGGCATCGTTAGCCAGGCATTCAACGAGGACAACAAGCTTTGCCACACAATCGACATAGTACGCATCAATAAGTGGCCATCCATCATTCGTATTGGACATGAGGCACTATCATTTCCATCGATAGCTTCCAATTAAACCTTTGACAAATCATGATGACTTTTATGTCCACTCATGGGCGTATCAATCAAGAGCCCTTCCTCATGCAAGTTTGATTAACCAGCGTCTTTGCCAAATCGTAAATCCATTTGCCCTTGTACTATGTTATACACCCACAGTACAATTCCTGTAAATTTGCACCATGACTCTTACCCATTTTTATATCACCTTAGATGTGGCGTCACCAATAATTGATTGTCCTCCAGACCAAGAAGTCGAGGCTGCTCGGGATCGTCATTATGCCGTGGTCCATTTGGAAATACCTCAAGCGAGCGGTAATAAAACGTTGACCTCTCAATGGGTTGATCAAGTTCCAGAAATGCATTCAATTCTACGACGTATCTTCAATCAAATCCCTGTGAATGTTTCGTACGTTTTATCTCCAAGTACACTGAGATGAGAGTGTGTGGATCACAAGCTTGTTTTTATGTTGCTTGAAATCCAAGTGCTTTTGTGTTTGTATGTGGAATATTCAAATTCTAAAGCCGTCCATGACGGGCTTTTTCCATCTGAAATGTGGCCATGGCGTGGGGTGAATATGGATCTCATTTCTCGCTGTCTCGTCGCTTTTCCTTCCGCAGATAACTCTGGCTTGGTGCCTAATGTTTTGTCATCTCCGGTTTTGGTGCCGGGGCAGCCCATGAAATTGAAAATTGGTGTCACGACCATCCGTATCTCTGCTAGCGACCTCTCCGGGAACCGAGCTAAATGCGTCTTCAAGGTTACTGTCAAAGGTGAGTTGAAGTCTGGTTATGAACTAAATTGGTTCGGTCTGTTCTAACACAGTCTCTAGCGAATGAATGACTAGCATTGTTTTTAACTACTTAGTATGGTTTGAAGTATGAGATAGGTAGCATATCTATAACCTGACCTGTAAAACCATTTCTCAAAGATGGGCTCTGGTGTCAAGTTGGTTTCCTCGAGATATGTCGGCAATAATATTTTCTATCAATAGTCCACCCATTTGAATTTGGCGTTTGTTCCAACTTTTCTCAATACCGGTAGGCATTAGCCCCCTTCTCGCCATTCATCTTCTTTGGGTGGAATGAATTCCATAATTCATTCTATTTGCCTTAGTGATGGGCGAAGTAAGCTAGGTATTTAAAAGCTGCTTTATCGACACGGTAAAATTCTCCCATCAATGGAATCAACACTCACAAAGACTGTAAGAAATGGTTTTCGAGGGAATATGTGAATGAAGAAAGATGCAAAAACAAATGAATTCATGAATTATTCCTTTTCCCTACAGTTGGTAAAGATATTTCTGATTCAATACCATCAATGCAGGACCAATCCAACCTTAATTGCCATTGCTTACAAAGTTTGTTATTGTCAAATATATAATAGAAGATCCCCAAATTGATCAAATAATGGCAACTGCCAGGCATTTTGCAACCTTTTGCGGAATCTCAAATCTAATCGCAAGACAATGATCCAAAGCGACATTTTTACCGATCACTATTGAGGGTTTGAAGATCTACGTAATAGCCGAACATTGCAGACACTCAGGCCCCAACGGTGGACTTTTGTCGCTCTCCACCACCATTTCTGACTCAACCTGGCTTGGGCCATGCCGATGACATCGAATGGGATGAGCCGATATTTCACGATAACTCCCTGGGCCCTCTAAGGGTGAACCAAACCAAGGAATTTGGCCGATATATGCTCGGAACAACCCAAGTGATCTATTCCGCCCAGGACGAGGCCGGGAACGAGGCCGTTTGCAAGCTCGACATCTCAGTGCAAGGTAGACGACATGTTTAATATTTCCCTGCTTTGCCGTAGAACGGAAAGCCAATGAATAGACGACTCGGAAACTTCCAATCTCAGATTTTGAAAGAGACCGCACAGCCAACACTACGACGATGGTCCTGGAAATTGGAATTGGGCCTCCAAGGAGTTATTTTTAGGGTCACGTTTTGAAGTTGATCGATTCGAGTTGTGGAAATAATTTTCTCATTCCCTTTGAAGTAGTGACATAGTCAACAGAAAGATTGTGAATGGAACGAGGGCACAAGCAACCTTCGCGTTCCACGGTACAAAAGGATTCAATTCACCATCGTGTCTCTTTCGTCTGTGTTCCAGAGGACTTTTGTCAATCACCACCCGATCCTATTTATGGCCACAAGAATTGTTCGGATTCAATTGATCGCGTGATCTGCTCACTTTCATGCCATCACGGATACGCCTTCGCCTTAAATCCGGACAGCTATTATTTCTGCGAGAAGTACAACACTGTCAAGGAAGTCTGGCTGCCGGAAACCAACCCTCGTCCATTCCCTGAATGTTCCATCATCAGCCATTCCAGGCTCCTTGTCACTCCTGGCCAAGTTGCCTTCAACGTTCTCCAGAAGAGGAAGAAGAAGGAGAAGGAAAAGCAACGCCAGGAAATGGAAATGGAACAAGGACCTGACTCCGTGTGTAGTGATCAGTTCTTCCTGAGCCAGGTACATGCAATAGGTTGTACGATCTTTGAATGAATCATTTCACTCGGCTCACTTTTTGGCACGAGCCAAGTTGTGAAAGAGTTTTGAGTAATGCAAAGCTGAAACCTGGGCGTGAGTCTCATTTTGGGGCCGGACATTATTGGGTTTAATTAATGAAGGTGTTGGCATTGTTAGTCGATATCTGTGCAGATATGCAGATTTTAGTGAAGGAGTGCCAGTTTTACTTGCCTTAGTCTAAGGGGACAACCATTAGGTAAAAACCGTAAAGGAATCCATGCAAAAGGTTTATGCTCACTTAAAACTTTTATCCATTTAAAAATAAGTGGCTCCTAACGTTTGAAGTGCTTTAACTGAATAATCCGTTAAGAAAAGTGAACATGTTTTGGACGGTTTTTCAGTCAAGTTTTTAATATACCCCAGCTGATTTCCGTATTTAGCTCGAAACAATAAGAAGAGCAAATCGTAGCTTCAAACTCAGATGAAAAGAGCTTATTGTGTTAATGGTTTTGAATTCAGATTGTCTTTTGACTAGATAAAAACTGAACTTCAAACTTGCGGGGGCTTGCTTCCTCCAAAGAAATCCTTTGGGTTGGCTTTGAAATTATGTTGTAAGCTCATCGAATGGAACTCCATGCCAAGAATAATACACTTATTCCAGCCGGATTACCATATCAAATCTTTTTTCATCAGAAACCAATTTTGTCTTCTCAGCTCAGTTTATTAGTGTGAGACTTCGGAAGTTTCGTCTCAATGTTCCACGTGAGAATAGAACTGGTTGTCAGATGTCAAAAGAGAGGCTGGGATGGTGAAAAAATGACATAAACTTGTTCGAATGCCTAAAGAAGGTTTTATGACAAGGGCTTAAGGGCTTCCCTAAATCATAGATTGCTAGATACTGGATGTCGGTACAATGGATGGTCTCATGGGAATTCATCATAAACCTGTTTAATGTATTGTATTGTGTAGCCAACCAGTTGTATCGGTGGTCCGACATCCAATGTTTGGAAATTATGGTCCAGTTACACGACACAGATTTTCACACAATGTGACGATAAAACTGCGACTCACAGCACATTTCGAGCCGCACAGGCTCACACTTTGGACTTGGAACCTACTCCAACTTTCTGCGATCTGTGAGAGACTTTGTCGCTTCGTCGGAAGAATCGCTCCCAACATGATCGAGCGTAACCGAACCGAGAAAATTTCAATTAGTAATAGAGCAAGTTAGCCCTATTCTTTGGGGTCATATTTGTCAATCAACAGCTTAAAAACAAAAAAAAACAGTTCGATTAGAAAACTAAAATGGGGATTTCAGCATCAAAATGAAAAACTAAATCGCTCGAGAAGAATTGTATCAGGCCAAATTTGGTCGCCTTGATAGGCGAATAGCGAAAACAGAGACTCCACGTAGGTATGAGATCCATTTTTTGCGCTTTTTCCGTCAAATCGAACCGTTCGAAAAAGGGAGGTACTTTTTTCGACTCGATTCGATTTTGAATTAGGTTCAAACCTTCCTAAATGGTAATTTTTATTGGATCATTGTTTCCACCAATCCAAGGCCGATGAAAAAGCAATTTATCTAATTTCATGATCTAATCTCACCCAAGAAGAACATTTTTTCGCGATAAGAACAATTATAATTGGGTGCAATTTTGCTCAAAAAACACTTGTCACTTTTTGGTGTCCCCTTCTAAGTCTGAGGGTTCAAAATCAGGAGAATATCATAAGTAGTGCGAGGGTTATTCTTTAGATTTCTGTGCTTTTCAATTCTTTTTCTTCTAAAAGTATAGTTTTCAAAATATTGCCTGAACATACCCTGCTTAAGAGTGCCAAAAATAGTTGAAATGTAAACCTGAAATCCTTTATGAGCACCTTGAATGATATATATGCCTTTCTTAAAAAAGTAGCTTTGTTCTAGCATTTTCGAATTCCAATTCGCATTTTTTTAGCATCGATTTTGCACGAGCTAGCACTGCTGGCTAAAAAAAACTGGCCAGCCTGGGTCTGTGAGCTGTGAATCGCGTTTTCGTCTAAGTTATGTGATAGAATTTGTATCGTGCAACTGGACCATTAGGCTTGTGAAGTAAAGGAAATTCAAGGAAATGTTGTCCGGCTCCCAGATTTTGGGCATTTTGTGGAGAGACAAACATTACAGCCAACTCGCGCGGTGATCCAATTGATTTTTCAGTAATCGAGTGAAGTTGTATTACAACACTCGAAAAAAAAGATTATATTTTGGTACATTTCCGTCAGAGTACTAATGG
Organism: Tigriopus californicus; assembly: GCF_007210705.1. NCBI lineage: Eukaryota > Metazoa > Arthropoda > Copepoda > Harpacticoida > Harpacticidae > Tigriopus > Tigriopus californicus. The sequence continues at coordinate 3,402,694 of NC_081441.1, read as the reverse complement.
CATCTTGCCTCAATATCAAAATACTGTTTCCTTCAGCAAGCCGACAAATTGAAATAGATGACATATTAGACTTCAGTTTGCTACATAGAATGACGTCAGCTGCTTGTTTTCTCTTCATTCTTGGAGGATAATATATGCTTGAATATAGGAAGAAAATTCAATTATTCACGCGACCTTTGCATTCATGGGAGGTCTTTAGCTTAAAAGCAAAGATGGAACAAATACTAGACAAAGATATCTAATTACAATTACAGTACATCAAAATTACATCAAGTTTCGTTCAACACATTTTCTTTATATCTTTGTAGCGACTCTTGGTCATATCTTGGGGGTACAAATAATATGAAATCATGGTCTTTCAAAATTTAAACATTACGTTTAAAAGGAAAACGATGAAATTGTCTTAGCAATGAAATAGTCGACTGGAACTTGATATCACATTGAGAATGACTAGAATTTGTTCAGTGCACAAGGGGAAAGTGAAGAGATCAAGAGCAGAACAGGAGACGTAGATAATGAAATTCTTGGCTTTTGCCGTGTAGTAGAAGGGCTTTTTTTCTATGCTGTGATTTAAACGTTGAAAACTGCAACTATCTTATTTTGAATCAAGAAAATATTGATTTCATTGTGGGGAAATAATTTGTAGTTCAAATAAATAAATTGACATAACTGTTCTTCTTTTCTACCTCATTTAGGTGACTAACCATGTAAAAGTCAGAATTCGACAAAGATTGGATGAACTCTGTCAGGATCACTTGGTTTGTGACATCTCTGATTTGGAAGCAATATGCGAAGAAGTTCAACTGGAAGAGATGATTGCCACGAACAAGATATTTCGCAGAAGACGAGGTGAGTAGCTCTCGGTCATACAAGTGTCATTCATTTCTTTCCTCAAGACGGCAATCAAGTTTTCTAGAGACTAGGATGGCTCTCATTAACCCGCAAGAAGAACCGTTTATAGCAAGATTTGAACAAACTAATCTTGCCAACCCTGCAACTTGGTTGTGTTTGTACCATGTGCAGAATTATAAATTAAGATTGTGACTCACAATGTCAAACTCGAACGTTTACCCAGAAAGGGAAAAGGGTCCTATATTACTAGATAAACAACGCCACGTTTCCACCAACTACTTGCAAAAACTTGGAATGGCTTGTCAAATGTCAAGCACAATGTTCAAATAGCCTTTAAAACAAACCACGCTCACCAGAAAACTTTCCTAATAGCCAACATGGTATTATAACGAGAAAGTGCATGGGGTACAAAACGCTCGGTCTTTATTCGTTCGCATATGAAAATTGACCTTCATAATTTTGATGACCATGAAGAATGCATATAATTGCTTTCTGCAAAAGCAGTTAAAAATTTGGAAAACGGTGTTTTTTTTTAGCCTAAATAGTTGTATAAAAGCTAGGTTGAGTCTCAAACAAAGATCTGGAATGCCACTTGAACCCCAAAAGATTATGTTCATTGCTGCTTACGAGTTACTTGTTAAGTTCAAAAAGTGAATGTTGCAAACCCCTACAAATCCTCTTAAGCAAAAATTATTCAAATATGGAAAATGGGTTTCCCTTGATGTTCTTATACTGAATTATCTAGGATGCATTCCATTCTCCCAAGATTCGCCCAAAAACTTCGATTGGATCACTGACGTCAATGGATCACTTTACGATTCATTGAGTCCGTTTTTGACAAATGGGAGACGAAGACCACAAAGCAAATAGCTAAGAGTATGCTTACGAGCAAACCAGTCAGATCACGTTTTACAACACGTGTGTGACAACTGAAAGTCTTTTTGGGTGAGGTTTCCCATTGTAGGTGGCGCATTCAACAGCAGTCGGAAACCACTGTGGGCAGCGGTGAGAAAAATCGAGATTGGTCGAATTTCTGCCACTTTCTGCCACAAGTGGCTGAAAATGGCAGAAAGTGGCAGAAAATGGCAGAAAGAGGCAAAAAATGGCAGAAATTGCTGGAAGGTGGTCAAAAATGGCCACCGGTGTTTAGAATGGCCAATCTTGATTCTAAAACATGTCAAAGACAAGAAGGATCATATGGGTTGGTTAAGTTTTTCAAGTGTCTTCTACTAGAAAGCATATTGATATAGCCTTGGCTGAAATGCAAATATTGATATTTATACTGTTTGATGCTTGATTGAATTGATAACAGTATCCATAGACCACTTGCAGTATCCAAGGCCTAGCCACAACAATTACAGGTTTTTTTTCATCGTCATCAAAATGGTTAATGAATCCGATATAACTTTTTTAAATGCCATTGTCGTCATTTTGACTTTCAAAAGTTTAGGTCAAATGGCATCCCTGACTCAAATCGATTGCGGTGGCAAAATTCAAACTCGATCACACTGCAATGACGTTTAGTGGTTGTATCTCACATTCGATGCAAAATACCCACCCCAACGTGTCAAAACTACATACAGGTAGGCTTAAAAATTAACGGAAGTCATCGTAAATACTAGAAAAAGATGATTTAGAATGATGCAAAGAATTATATTTCCTGCCATTTTTGGCCATTTTCTGCCATTTTTTGCCACTTATTTCGGACCAAAATCTGCCATTTTCTGCCAGGTGGTAGAAAATCACTTTTAATAATTTCCCATCCCTGACTGTGGGAGTAAGCAAGAACGAAACCGTATGCAAGCTATTTCTGTCAAATGCAAACACACTCTCTGCTGTTAGGGTCTCCACGCTTTGGTGCATTGGATCATTCTCTGGAGCAAAATATTTTTGTTCTTGCGATTCTCATTTTAGAAGACAGTATTGACTTGGCTTGGAATGACTTCAGTAAATGAAGGCTCTTTTTTCAAATTGCATTCACTTCCATGGCATGGTGACCCACTTCGAATTTCATTTTTTAGATGTTGAGTTAATTTTGATGATAATAGTCCCAAATTAATAAGATTTTCAGCATAAATTCATATTAAACTACTTTTTATACCGCTTCCGTTCATTTAAAATCAAAGTAATTGTAATCAATTTCAACCCATGTATTTGAGATACTTCAATTTCAATTTACAATTGCATCTCAAAATATCTCGATTTAGATGTACTTTGTACTTCCACCAGCTCTCAATATGACAATTGCATTTTGGTTCAGACGCACAGATCCAGACTCGTTTTCTAAAAAAAAGTGTCTTTAAGGGTTGCTCATGTGGCTCCGATTATTCTTCAGGCCTCTTTGCACATATTCATAATGTTTTAGATAATCTCTCAAGCCATTTGTACTATAATCAAGTTTGAACATGCTTATTTTAAATCTCCTATTTGTGGGAAAAGGATGATGCCTCTCATTGAAGTCGCCCATTTTGCACTTGTAAAATCACGAAATTATAAATATACACCTCGTATGGAAGGTGCTTCAATTGCCCTTCAGTATTCCTAGGAATACATGTATCTGATTTTCTATGTGTTATTGAAAAAAGCTGTTTTAGTAAGTTAAGGCTTTACAAGTAGTCTTTGACATTGTTTTGCATCTTTATTGGCAATCTTCAAACACCCAGCAACCACGAGTCTCAAAACAATACAAGAAAGAAAGAATGATTCTAAAGCTTCTGCTTTGTATTTTGTTGTTCTCTCCTATCTTGTTTTGGGGTTCAGAGCAACCAATATAACATATAAGTGCATTGCAAAACAAAGCAACGTCACAGACTTCTCATTAAGCTTTGAATAACAACTTATCTAATTGTTGTCCAAAAACTGCGATTTCATTATTGGAAAACAGGCTTTAAACCCATCTTGTATACAAAAATATCAAAGTATTCATATTCTGAAATGATTTGTAGTTGTTTATGGCCAATGGAATATAAAAAAAATTACGACTACAAAATGGAGGTATTTGCTATAGATTCAGTGGTACTGTGAACGCGTTATTTTGGGACAAAATTTAGGGTTCGAAATTCCACCTCACGGTCGTACTCTGTAATAAACGGCACTATCCATGTACGTATTTCAGTGGATCATATTCTGATTCTTAAATGGTGTTAGGGCTACTCATAGACTTGAAATGGATTCTCTATTTATAGTTAGATTTGAAGCCTCCAAGCATTGCATTTCCTGCATTTTGGCAACTCCAGTTTCGCGTGACCTACTTGTCCAAGCTCAAAACACCATGACTAAAGTGAAACATTCTTTTCTAGGTTCACTTTCTTTTCGGTATACCATCCATAGACAAGAGGAGCCTTTTAGAAAAAGATTATCTATGTACACCTCGTAAAACGTCAATTCACATCATATTCGAACGAAGAGCGTTACAGCTAAATTTGCTTGCTACGTCCCTTGAATTCGTCAGATGAATTCTTCTCAAGGCGTCATTCTTTTCGGCTTTCTTAACTGGATTTAGCTCCCAAAATTGCTTCGTAAATTTTGAAGCCAAGACACAAGGACGAGAAGGAAAAGGGTAAGGGCCAGGTCTGAAGGAAAGACTTCGGAGAAGCAACGAAAGGGAGGAGGACCCTAAGACATGGAGATTAGTCTAGAATGGAAGGGCTCCTCAAAGTACTTGAATACCATTTCAAGGGTTCAAAAGGCCATTGAAATTGGTTCATAACCCTCGTTTTGGGCGGTGTAGCTCGAAATTGCCCATAATCTTCGGGGAACAGGCACTCACAGTTGGACGGAAGCAAGGAACAAGAACCATCATGGGGTTATTTGATATTGCCCGTGAGGGAGCTCTTTTCTATCTTGAGCCTTTGAAGGTCAATACTACAAACAGTGAAAAGACAGTCATGATTTGGAGAACATATACTCTAGATTTCACGCCCTGCGCTTTACGAGTAGGTTTTTCGTTCAGACTATGAACTTGTTTCTATGTTTTTAAAGATCTTAGTGTATGCCTATCCGCAAAGAGAGTATTTCTATATTGTTTTAATCAAATGCATCTCAGGTAGTTTCCGATGAGGCAGCCAAGTTCGGACGGAAATTTTCATTTTTGGCTCTTTAGCACTCCAGGAAGTTTTTTCGTTTCTTCCTTTTCCTCTCTCTTTCTCACTTTTTTGTGAGTGTGGCAGAAAGGAGGATTTAAAACAAAAGTTGGATCGGGTTTGTTCCTGGCCATGAATGAATGTGTGGGTATCCTCTCGGCAGGAAATGGACCGTTCATCCGCGTTTCGCCACGAACCTCTGACATACTAGTAGATCTGGACCGCCAAGGGCTCCACATAGCAGCCATCCTTCCTCAACGATGCTCTATCCCCTCCAAAAGATGTTCCAGGAAACTGCCCTTACTTAGGCATACTTCATAAAGAATAGGGAAGAGTTATAGGCCCCGGAGCGGGAAGATGAAGAGAGGGGGAAAATATCTTTGGGTTGGAGTGGTGTCTTTGATAGGCGATGCTCACAACCCCATGATGTCTTTGATTGTGGTACTCAGGAGTTGAGTCCTACTCTCACTCTCAAGAGCTCTCTGAGGCCAGTACAAGTATTAGTAGTAGTAGAAGTGGTAGTAGTAGGAGGAGGTACTTACTTTGATGCCTAAACTCTCTCCATAGTAACGGTACATTTTCTGGATACGTTTGTATGGGGACGTTTAGGCAAGCTCTGGCAGGTTCCTTTGTTGGCTGGTACCAGTGTCAGTGATGCAAGTTTGGGGCTTCAAACACGTTTTTGAAACGCTGACCCTTCTTTCACACTGCTATATGAGGAAAGGTCAGCTTCGTTAAAACCAGTTTGAAACGCCAATTTTGCATCACTGGCATTGGCAGGCAAGTTTGTTTGCTGGAACCAGTGCTTGCCTAAATATCCGAATACTCATGCTTGTACTGCACATAGGCACTGTTAGGCTCAGAGGTAGGAGAGACCGGATCAAAGTCATCCAACGCTCTCTGCACGCTTAATTTGCCGGAAAAGCCAAGTTTGTGCAAATTATTTACACACTGTACACCCTCTGCTTGGTGATGTTCCATTACACGAGGGGTGCTTTGGGTTTTTGGATTGCGGGCTATGTGCGAGATCTTAATCTCGGTATTGTGTGGTGCAACATTGAGCAGACATTAAATGTGCCCATGGTCTTGGTGAGGCAAGTGGTGTTTGTGCCTCAATTGAAAATCACATACTTTTTCAGATTTGAAATTTCCCGCTCTTATTTGCTAGCAGAAAGGAGTTTTTGATCAATTGATGCCACAACGGATTTTTTGTTAAGAGAAGCTTTTTCATTGATAGTGGTTGCTAGAAGCTGAATGATTACCTTTCATTATAAGAGATTGTTTTGAAAAAGTCGCCAGCCACCTTCAATGTATTGGAAGTTCATTTAGTTATTGTTAAACACCAACTCACAAGCTTCTCGATTGGACTTTAACGAAATAAAAGTTATATCTCTAAGTCCATTCAATTGGTAGCATATTTATGCCCTTGTCACTTTTTACCGTATTTTAGCACACACTCTAAAAGTCAGTCACGGCGTTACGAGTGCAGTATCCAAACAATCATTCTTAGTTATTCAGCAACCTGCTTACCAGCATCAAACAAAGTAGACACACAATACATAGACGCCTTACGCTGCACGAAATATGTTTTACGTTCCGCACTTCAGAGGGCGCTTTGTCACTCAGCGTCTCCAAAATAAAGGGCCGATTCGGCTGATTCCTTCATTGCTGCTTTTGAAAATGTTGGGTTTAAGTCAAGGCACTAGTAGTTTATTTAGCAATCAACCGTGCCTCTTCCCGCGTTTTGTTTCGGCTGTCTGACTTTGTAAGTACGGTAACGGCCCTTATTGAGTAAATCGAAAGAGCAAGCGTCCATGACAAACTCGATTCTAGTGCTCCGATGCGAATTAGTTTCGACACATCCCTAATGTATCACGTCTCTTTCTTGGCCACAATCATTTAAAGCATTTCGAGCCAGGTTAGGTCTTGAAGGCCCCCCCCAAGGATCATTTGTAGTGGCTGTCACTTGGGGAAAAACTCACGAATCTATTTATTCTCTCCTCTTTCTCTCTCTGTCTTTCCTTCCAGATTTAAGTGGAAAGACCTCCAATGGTTTCAAGAAGAGGCTTTCGCCTTTCGCCAACCGAGAGTTTCTGTTTAACTCGTCCAGACGAAGATTTCCTCGAAATGAAGAGGATCGCGGATTTGAAAATAAAAGTCAAAGAGATCCAGCCCGATACGAAGACTTCGAGCCCGTTCGTTACAAGGAAAAACGTCAGATGATTCGGGTGGATTTTCTCTTGACAGGTACGGTATGTCTATAGGGTCCCCTTTTCCCAAGGGAGGCCGCTTCTATAATGCTGTTGTTGTTGCTGTTTTTGCTTGTGTGTGGCAAAACTCTTTTTGAGTGGTAGTCCTAGAATTAGAGCAACTTTTAGGACCAGGGTTTGGTTACTATTCGAGACATGATTGCAGTCATGGCAATGGAGGGAGCGGGTGTTCCTGAATCGTGTGTAGGTGCACAAGATGCATCGCTGCTTGAACACGTTGGAAATTAGCCACAAACTACTGATGCATTTGTAACCAACGTACAACGCACGACAGGAAACTCCCAAACAAACATGCCTCATCATGGATTCAGAATTCCAAAGTGACACGTCATCCCTGGATATTTTCAACACAATCAAGGACGAAAATTTTCATAAAAGACCCTCTCTTGGTAATGCTTACTCAGCCTAGACATGCTTGGAAACGCATTCACAATGGAGTCGGCAAAATTGTGTTGTTCAAACGAAACCATTCAAATACGGGCAGTGTGTGTGCCTAACAAGAGTATTGTTAGCCTTTGGTTGTTAAGAAACGTTGGAAATTCCACAAATGATGGAAAAGGGCCTAACAATAATTGGATTGGTGGCTTTAAGGGTCTAATAGGCTGGACCAAGCCAAGCAATGACAAAATGGTAGGGATCAATTTGCATTAAAAGGAATTTAAGCAAAGTTCTTCCACAAGAGCTGTCTCCGTTTTACTCGTTCATGTGACTTGGGCTGGTTAAGTATGAACTTACCTTACGTAGAGATCCAATGAATTTATGGAACGGTTACATCATCCGACGTTGGGCCTATCAGACGGTTCAAGTCTTACCATTATGAATTGTGAGATAAAGAATTGTTACATGCGATGAACAAAAAAGAATGTTTAGCATAGTAGCGTTTGCGACGGTGAACATTTAAAAAGTTTCTATGCAAGGCAAGTCACATCAATTAAAAAAATTAGCATTTTAACGAACAGAGTGACCTATTCAAGCTTTCTCTGTACAACTATGTTTTCAATGAATTCCTTCGTCTCGTGCAAAAATGAGGCCGAACGGTCCACATTCATTTTGATTTCATCTGTTTGGGCCTTCACTATACAAAAACGGTTTGTAATATCGATTGCTCAACCACCTATTTTTACTAAAGATCAGATTTGCACCAGATCTGATTTTGAGTATTTCTTTGAACAAATACAAATTTTGAGTGCAGCATTCAAGGATTTCCATAGTCGCTGGCGTCCATAGTCCAAGGCGTTGTTTAAACTTGTGGTTCAATTAGGATTTCATAAAATTTGCACTTGGACCGGACCCTAATTGGGGTTCTTTGATGGAGTGAAAGTTATGGTTGTGGCTCCACGTCGAGGTTAATTGTAAGACCTAAGCCTAAAATTAGGAAAAGTTAGAGAGAGATCGGAATCTTAACCGTAAATTAAGAGCCTTGCAAATTTGTTTTTCTTTTTTCGTGCTGTTGCCAATTTGGAATATCAACCCGATAACCCTGTAAACGTAAACTGATAGAACTAATTTTAAATACTCATTCACTGTACGCAATCAAGTAAACAACCATGTCAATAGCATATTTCTAAACACATGTCCCAATATTGAAATCTAAGCCTGTAACGTGAACAAACAAAATACTTTTGCCTGCCCAACCCGAATCTAAGAATTAAAGTAGATATATATTTTTAGGGAAATTTATCAATTGGGTGCAGCATGTTAAAACATGTTAATAATAATAATAATAATAATAATAATAATAATAATAATAATAATAATAATAATAATAATAATAATAATAATAATAATAATAATAATAATAATAATAATAATAATAATAATAATAATAATAATCTTTTTGGGGACTCTTGGATGTACCTTTCCTTTTAAGACTGAGTTCGTTAGCATTTCCTCAGTTATACAGAGTTAGGATTAGGTCGGAATATGTAGTAGTTCCAAATTTGATATACTGCAAATTGGTCGTTAAGTCTTTTGGCTGCTCCTTTTATGAGTAATTCAATTCCGAGGAATCTCTTTTCTCATTGAATTTCAAAGTACATGCAGTTTCGCCGGTTTTCAATCTCCCAATAAATAACTCCCAAGGACCCTCGCCGATCTCAACAAAGTTGACATGGCATCTTATCAAAGTTATCGAAGTTGATAGGCGGTTTCGATGTAAGACAAACTTTTACCACATTTGCCACTGACGAAGAAAAGGCATCCTGGATTGATTGGAATTCGATGCATATTTTAGAGCAAAGAAATCGACTTGGAACATAGGTATTTCAACTTGTATCTTCATGATGTGGGAGGAGAAAAATACTCCGCGTCTGCTCTCGACAGACCATCTTCACAAATATTAACACTAGATGATCAAGGAACTGTCCATGTCTCTCTTTCCACAGGCAAGAGTCTGCTAGATATGGATAATGGAACCAGTTGGACCAAAATTGTGGAGGAATTCATCAGCGATCTTCATCAAGCCCAGAATAACCTGGAACAAGCTTCTCGAACCGGGAGCTTGGATCTGCACATGGGGGGAAAACTACTCATCTCAGACGGGCTCATCTTTCGCACCAGTCATTTTGATTGCTCTCCTGGCACGATGAAACGCGGAAATATGTGCGGTATGTCCTTCTGTCTACAAACTACATACACACATGTACACTTGTATAGTCTAGAGGGGTCTGTGTGTGTGTGTGGTGGTATGAAGTATGATATTCTTTGTGCCGGTGTCCCTCGTTAAAGAAAAGTTCGAAATGAGCCCAAAGTGCAATACTGTATGCCCATCTCATTATGTGGCTCGCATTGTAGGAATATTTCCCCTTAGCAAAGCCTCTGTCTCATTTATATTCCCTTGGGGACCAAAGCAGTCTTTTGAGTAAGCAATCTCTTCTTCCTGACAGAGTGAAAGCAAAAGAAGACCTTAATTGTTCCACCAGATTCGCTTGGATTCTGTTCCATGAATATTCTTCTTGGCCCACAGTGGTCCCCAAGATCTCACTTTAATTGTAGTTCCTTGTTCACCTGGTAGAAATGGGCGGGAAATGGGTGTTCTTGGGGAAGGGTTCAAACCAATTATCATTCATTCCACTCGACCATTGAAACATACAACGTACGTTCAGCTATTAGTTCTCATCTCTCTGAGTACTTTCAGTCAATTGTCCCGTGGGGAGCTATTTCAATGTCATGTCCAAGGCTTGTGAACCCTGTCCATCGGGATCCTACCAACCCGAAGAGGCCCAACTCACCTGTCTGGTTTGTCCCGGTCAACGATCCACTTTGTCCCAAGGAGCCACGTCGAGTCAGGATTGCAAAGGTTCTCTGCCCGTGACTGTACTAGAGGATACTGGTTCCATTAGTTGCAATGACACATTCTTTTTGTTTCATTGTAGCCCAATGTTTGCCTGGAACGTATTCTGTGGACGGGTTGGCTCCGTGTACCACTTGCTCATTTGGCCGTTTCCAGCCTCTCTATGCCCAAAATGAGTGTTTGTCTTGTCCAGAGGGATTTGGCACCGAGAATCGAGGCTCCCGTTTGCCACAAGAGTGTTTGGGTAAGCTAAGCACATATGCTCAATCGTCAACACACAATGGTACCACTGATCAGGTGAAATTATGTTTACCTATGCATGAATCAAGGACTTCGAACGTGAGTCATTCTAGCCGTGTCGGAGCTCTGAGGGGGGTGGGTTTGTTTGATCCATTGAATGAGACCTTTTTTCCATCGATCCGTTCCAGATTTGTGCACCCCAGGAGAAGTTTCCGAAACGGGTCTAAGCCCTTGCTTTCCATGCCCTCAGGGCTATTTCCAACCGTTTCCAGGTCAGACAGGCTGCATTCAATGCCCCAAGGACAATTGTCAAATTGGGCAGGTGATCAGCTCTAAGGTAAGACATCAAAAAACACAGACCTATGAATCTGGTCTCAATGTCCAGTTGTCTTGCTTTCATTAGATTTTGAGGTCGCTGCCCAGACTTGAGGTGAACGATTGCTTCTCGCAACCTTGTGTGAACGGAGCGACTTGTTTGGCCTTAGAAGTGGGATTTCAGTGCCAATGTCCACCAGGATTTAAAGGTAAATGCAACGCAAATACTATCATCGAAGGCGCAGGAACACGTACGTGAAGTGTACAAGGGGCATCAATCTATCAATGTTTTTCCTGCTTCAAGATTGAAACAGTTATTTGCATTTGATACTTTATGTAGAAATATGCCTTGATTTTAGTATTGTTTTTAGCCATACCACTCCAAGGGTCTGGAAGGATAATTTTTCTTCTTCTTAGTTTTGTCCGTGTTAAGAAATGAAGCCACGTGTAAACCAAGATCATGTCAGCTATGGATTACCGAATATTTTGAAACGTAAACCCACTAATAATTTAGGTCACAGACTGGTTGGAATTTCCTTCGTGTTTGGCAATTTTTCCTTCCCTTTGTTGTCCTTGCTAAGCATGTGATGTTGACACAGATAATGGCCGGCTCAGTAAACTTGTGTGTCTTTCATTTGCTCTTCAAGTCTCAAACAACCGCTAAATGGCCTTCTTTCAAAAAGCCTACTTTCAGCACTTTCTCGTGACGTGGATTTCTTTTAAACAATTTGTAGTTGTCAAATCTACAAAACCTTTCCCTCAAAAGCCTTTCTTCGGGACCTTGGGATGTCTTCGGGAAAGCCAATCATTGAATCTCTTTAATATTCGACCAAAAGAGTTCGTTGGTATTGAACATCCCAGGCAATTTTGTAAGGCTGCTTCCCGAAGAAAGTAGATTGAAAAGGAAAACTTTTGGGGACGGTGTCCACGGTTCCAAGATACTCTGTAAGGAGAGAATGAACAAGAACCTGGACTCCCACCAAGTTCGAGGAAAAGTTACAACCATGCTCGACACCCCTTTCATTATTCGACTCTAGGTCTAGCAAGATAAATGTTGTAGTGGCAAGAGACCCCCTAGTAAGTTTCTACCTTCAAACTCAATTCAAAGTTCCATATGGGTCCAAATGCCCTTGAAACAGGTAATGGAACCACTACGCTCATTCTCAATGCCAGTGTGGAAAGTTCATTTCAGGAGGGAAAGTGCATTGGAAATAGCGCATTTGGTCTTGAGATGGGTCTAATTCCAAGTCCTCTACAAGATTCAAATTGTAATGATGAGTCCCTCCCAATTAGGAGTACAGATGAAGGAGTTCTCGGAAGCACGTCGTCTTTCCTACTTGGCACCCATTATTTTGAATGTCCTGGCGCTTAACTAAATGAAGGCCAAGCCAGTTTTCGGAGGATTTTCAAAGTTGGTCGGAAACCTATCGATAACCAACTGATTCCCCAAATTGATTGGCTTCGATCCCTCTCAAAAAGATAAGGGGAACAAAGTCTCTGGTTACCTCTGAGGCAGGGCTTCAAAATCAGTTGGACGTGTTCCAAATCCCGATGAATGAATGCTAAACTCTCGTTTTTTGCACCACTTCCCTCCCGTGTTTTAGGTCTCCTTTGTGAGGCTCCAAATGATCTGTGTGCCTCCAATCCATGTCTGAATGGAGGGTTTTGTGCCATGGACTTTTCAATTGGAAACTACGCCTGTTCTTGTCCCGATGGATTCGGTGGAATCGATTGTGAGGTGATATTTTCCACCATAGCTTACAAATAACACTCATCAACTTTCTGATACCTCCATAATGTTCAAACAAATTTTCACAATTCAGTCTGTTACTCGCAAATAAAGAGCACCTGCAGTGCTTCTGTTCGAGTGAGTTTTGGCAGCTACAGCTTTCAATAGCTCAGACAATGGGGAGGCGTGACGCACATTGTGGAAATTGAGTTAGGGGAACAAACATAATCGATGCAATTCTCGCGTCCTTCACAGACCGTGCAAAAACACGGAACATTGTCAAATTACCCGTCCAACCAGCTGTTTCAGAAGTGATTTCTTTTACTTCGTGGCTTGAACTGGTTATGGAAAGAACCTTATAATTATTAAACTAATCAGCTCGCAATGAGTTCTAGAAGTGCATAACTAGCTTGAGCATAACGCGGCAACCTACCAATTATCGCATTTTAATTAGACCGCATAACTCTTTGAATTTATGTAAATACGCATTGCACGGTGGATTTGGATATACATATTTAGTTTTCTCCTTGTCCCTTGACTAATATCTCGCTTTTTTTCGTTCTTCTTCATTAGTTGAATGAAGACGAGTGCATATCTGGTCCTTGCCAAAACGGAGCCGCGTGTGTGGATGGCATTAATGAATTCACTTGTGTTTGCCTTGACGGATTTCAAGGTAATGAAACTGATAGAAAGATTGCACTCACTTGCATCCTGGGGATTTAAAATCAGGGGCCACAGTAATATGTGTCTGTAACTCTCCTTCAACTTGGTCCATTCATCGATTTGCGTGTTGAGCTCACGCTGTTTGTGTCTGTATTTTCATTTTTTTCTTCTTCTTTTGCTTCAGGTGAGGCTTGTGAGGACGATATTGATGATTGTTTGCCAGAGAACTGCTTGAATGGAGGCAATTGCATAGATGACATAAACTCATTCTCATGCCAATGCTCACCAGGATTCAGGTACAAAGACATTGCCAAAACTGTACATGCCTCACAATATGAGGAGATCTATGTGAAAAGTGGAACTTTCCTGTGAGGTTCCTTTTTGACAGATCTAGGTCCATTAGAGCGGAAAAGTTGCGCTCCTATCTTCCGCCGTACGAGTAGTCGAGTAAAAAAAGATTCCGTTTCAAACTTCAAGCTCAGAAAACAACATTCGTTTTCAAGCAGCTGTAAGGGTGGCCATATTCAGTACAGCAGCAACGTAAAGTTATTTGACACGTCTTTTTATTCACATATTGAGATGAATCAATGAAATCACTGGATTGATCAAAAAAGGAAAAAGTCGTATTAGAAAGGGTGCTTTTTGCTTAGGTAGGTGTTGATCTGCTTCATTAAAGCCACTCGTGTGGGTTTCATTAAGCCCTTCTGGAAATAGAATCCCAAGGAATCTAAGTCTATCTATCCGTGATGCTATATAAATGGTTGGGTCATGGTATACAAGTAAACGTTTCTGTTCACCGGCATATGTCGTCTTTTCGAAAGAGGGTTTTAATAATGAAATTTTAACAATTAGTTATAAAATTTAGAGCATCTGCATGAGTGCCTCGCTAATACTTACGGGTCTCTGGCACATGAATCGCTTTAAGCCTCTTGGGTAAAAGACGCAGGCTTCTCCCTCGAGACAGAAAACAGAAGATTATTTTCCATTTTATGCGATGCCTCACTTACTCCCCCCAATGGAATCTGTTTTTGTGTTGTCACCCCCCCCTTCCACCAAAGCACCTAGATCCCTAGTGAATGGAACAAAAGGAACGCCAAGGCTTTGAGTGGCTCACGCGGTCCTACCAAAAGGAAGTGTTCCGGCGAAACTCAGGAAGGGGTTTTAGCTGTTATTGGGAAAAAGATGCCCTGAAGGCACGGTAAACAATAGGAATAAACGCCTCATCAACGGTTTTGCATCCGTTAACATGCGTCTTAGTTCTATTATGTGTTGCCTGACCAAAAATGGAAGCGACCAAAGCTGAAAGACTTCTTTCTTGGATCAGAAAGTGTTATTAGGCTCAAAAAGCGAGACCTACTAATAAAGGAAGCTTTCTTCCAAAGAATAGGGAGGCACTTCAATAGAGGCAATATTTGGGTGGAACAATAAAGTATCCTTAGACTAATGTGATCCTTTCGTATCCCATAAAAATGTCGATCTAAATTCCGCGAATTGCCTGATTGGAAACCCTTAACACGATTTATCGGTGCTCTCTTTTTAGTGGGCAATATTGCGAAGATAGTGTGGATACGTGCACCCCGAACCCCTGTCTAAACGGCGGGACTTGTCTCAATGGAGTGCCAGGATACTCATGTGTATGTTCCAAAGGATATCAAGGACCTGATTGCGGACAAACCAACGATGACGATGAATGCAATCCTGAGCTCTGTCTGAACAATGGATGGTGCGAAATCGGGCGGGACACTTGTTTTTGTCACTTCGGATTTGCGGGAAAATTCTGCGACCAAGGTGACTGCATTCATTCATCGTCCACGAAAACTTTAAGGACAGGAAACAAAGGCATCAAGTTTTGGGAGAGGCTCAGATTTATGGATCGTTTCGCCAGATAATGGTCCGACATAAATCCTGCGTGTTTGGGAAACAATAGCCGTTAGCCACAGGACTTAAAAACTGTTGTTTTTAATGAGCCTTCGTGAAGGGTAATCCTGAAAATATGTAACGCTGGCTACAGCTTTGGTTTTACCAAGAAGATCAGTCTTGCTAATTAACAGAATTCCTAACATTCAGAACCAATAACCCATGGTCATGATGGTAGCTCCAATGAACTGTGCACGACCTGATTCAAGTGCTAGGGGATGGAGGCTAAACTTTCTCTTCCTTTGTTTCCCTTATTTGATTGTTATGAAAAAATATCTAATTTTTAGTTTTCTACTGCCCAAACGGCCGCAATAGCAACTCTGCCCCATGATGAAGATATGACATTTCCACATGGCCTTAACCTTGGTTGAAACGGAAGAAGAAGCATCGCTATAAAAGAAAATCACAATGCTCTAGCTCTCTTTGGCATTGGCGTGATTGAGCTTAATAAAATCTATAACGCCACTCCAAACCCGATTCCCCTCTCTAACGCCCTCCGATCCCTGCTGACTAAGACTGTCCATGGAAATGGCCTCACTTCAATGATATTTCTTGATGACAAAGCAAATTGCTCCATCTCAAAGTCACAGAACTCAGAAATGGCCGTCAGTCACTCTCCTTTGTTCATAATTGTATTCTTAAATGACAGAATTGGTGCGGAACTTTTCATTGGTGATGGGAAGCCATTCGATGGGCGGAAACTTGGACTATATTCGGATCCATCGACCCGTTCCCGATCTTACAGAGGTGATTTTGTTTCGCTGGTTCCAAGTCATGCATGACTCGCTTTGGGCTCAAGTACTTTCTTTCCGCAGTTTAGTTTAGTTTCTGTTTCTGGATGAGATCAGAGGATCAGGACCGTTATGGCACACCTTTCAGCTACGCAATTGGCCCTCAAGATAATGAAATTACCTTCACGGATTATTCGGGATTCGTCTTGGCTGTCAAGGGTAAGCGATTCACCCATCAAAATCTAATCTTACCAGAGTTGATCTCACTCGAGTGTGCTCTCGTCAGTACGGAATGCAGAGTTTGATTTTTTTTTCCAACGATTCTTTGGGACTTAAGGACTCTAACCTCAAAGCCTCGGCCCACTTGAGAGAATCCGGAAACTCTCGACATCCCGTCATTTTTTGTGTCCTCAGACACTTCAGACAATTGTCAGAACTTCTAGCCAAGCACACAACGACGGTACGCCTCGTTCTCAGTGTCTTTATTACGAGCTTAGAAAGCCGAGATGCTCTTCAATTCCCATTCCATCTTCTTCGTATGTAAGAAGCGTGTCCTACATTGGAATTGAAATGAGAACAGGAACTGCGGCACATTGAAAGCCAGTAAAGTAGGTAATGCAAATATTGCCTACTCGGACTGAGTGCTATTGGGGGATTGGAATCAATCTGATGAGGATCTGGGAAATCTTCTACATTTTGATTAACTTTAGTTGTTGGCCTTTTTTTCTTCCACCCCGCCGGTTGCAGGAGACAAGGTCGTAACAGATGTGACGGCCAATGACGGAAATTGGCACGCTCTTTGCGTTTGGTGGGAATCGCAAAATGGAATCTGGGGCATTGCGAAAGATGGACACCGTGTTGACGGGGGTAACGGCTTGGCCACCAATCAGACCGTTCAAGGTAACTTCGGCCTTTCCTTTTTCCTTCCCTTTGTCAAAGGCTGTATATAGCAGTTTTTCTGCCCAATGTTGCAACAGCCTCTGATGTTGGTTTTCTTCCAGGCAATGGAGTGCTGATCCTGGGACAGGAACAAGATTATCTGGCCGGCAACTTTTCTACTCTCGAGTCGTTCCACGGCGAGTTGACAGCCTTTGATTTTTGGCCGAAAGTTCGCCAATTATCAACTTGGGACCTTTGGCCCGAGGTGCCCAAGTGTCAAAGAAGATCCGAGGCCGCCACTAATTCTCCGGAAGATGTGGCCAAAGTTTTTGACTGGACCGACGTGCTCGCCGACATGAAGGGACTGATTGTGGTGAGTAGCGGTAATAGCAGGAGGTTCGGGGATCGGATCGTGGATAAGTGAACGATAATTTCGCTTGGCCTTGCAGATTCGAGCCTTGGATTTGTGTGCTCCTTGTCCAGAGTTGAGCGGCTCTTTCTTGGCCAATGCCAGCCTTACTCGATTGCCATCCCCCCGGTTCCAACAGATACAAATCACGTGCGATCCAGGGTTCATTTTGGAAAATGAGGACGATGATGGAACTCGAACATGCACACCCATGGGTCAATGGACCGGCAAGCAGATTCAAACGCCCCAATGTCGAGGTACGTACTTGCAGTTCATAGTTGGTGGCATTGCAATGTAGCATCTCGAAGCCGATCTCAAAGTTGGGCTCAACGTTTTTCGATGTCTGATTTTTCTTTTTCGAGACATAACTGAAACAGTATAATTTTGGTATATAGGTTTCGAAAGGCAATTCGGAGGAAAAGGGAGATATTCCTCTCAATTGTATTTATCAACTAGCAACAAATCGCTTTTTTTAACTATCGATTGTTTCATTTCAAAGACAAAGGAGATTTAAGTCAAGGGAATATCAAAAATATCAGTATACCCATTTCAATTTGAGTGCTAGGCGGTTTTGTCGCTATTGGACCGTTCCAGTTCGTGGCAAAGGCTGTTTTTATTGAACACATTTGCCTCCTTGTCTAGTCCCTAACACGTTTCAATTGTTCAGCTTTAAAAAATCTATGCATTTTTATGATGAAGTAGAATTTGCATTTCCGCGTTAAATCGGTAGTCGACGGTAATATTTGAGATTTTTTATTTTTATCTTTGAACGGTCACGCATGATCGTTTCATTCCAAAAACACATTTTTTTTTGACCAAATATGCATTCTGATTATCATTCATGACCATATTTTTGATCCAAAAGCAAGAAAAAATAAGAAATGGTAGATTAATCTCTCGTCAGTAACAACGATAATAAAAAACACCTGTTTTTGCTGATACTTTATCAATCGGTTCATTAAATATCCAACGGTAATGAATTGAAATGTTTCCAATATCCGAGGGGTGCGATTTGAAGTACAACAACGCCTGCAAAATCGCGCCTTCACCGAAGATAACTGCGATAGACAACTTAGATTACATAGCTTTCTATGACTAAAGACGACTTATATTATGCATGGACTACAGAAATATGGAGTTTAAGGGCTCTGCCGCTAAAACCTGCCTTCTTTGAGTGGAACAAACCCGAGTCCCTTTTCAAATTGCTATGAAAGTTGACTTTCAGAATTCACATATAAAAGGGATTGTCTTAATGTTATATTGTCGAAAACTTAGGTCATGGCCCAAATAGATTAAAGCTTTAAATTTACAAAGGGAAGTCTATTATCATCGTATTAAGTACTAGTGTAAAAAAGTAAGGGGTAAAAAAAAATGGGAAAGTTTCTTTCCTGTTTGAGGTCCACATTTCTAGAAGATGGTTGATTATGACATCCAATGTTTATTATTTTACTCTGATTCTCGTCTCTCCCCTCTCTGCTTCCAATAAGTGCTGTTGCTTGGGAATGGAATTAAAAAAATCAGTACTACTCTTTACTTTCAAACAATATCAACTCTAAAACATTTTTATCGTCCAGTGTACAACTGCACCACAAATGAACCCCACATGTCTAGTCGGATGTACGGTACAGCAGTCTAAAACATTTTTATCGTCCAGTGTACAACTGCACCACAAATGAACCCCACATGTCTAGTTCCTAGAAAGGATTCTAAAATTATTTCCAAATGGTCGTCTCTACCTCGTAAATTACCGTTTATTAGCCTATGGGGTGTTTGCATTGCCACAGAGTGCTGCATCAACTTCCACCCTAAGTCCTAGAGTTCTACGTAAAAGGCTTATCCATTGAAACCGAAGATAGCGAATCAGCCGGAACGTGCTTGCTTTGATTTGATTATAGCTTTTTTCTTCACACATGCATCGTTTCTTCGCGCTCATCAGGTTGCCTCCAAAAAGTGGAACTTGCGCCAAAATGACCGTGTATTCCAGCGTAATTGGAACCCTATTGTGGGTCTGGATTTCCTAGATCCCAATTCAGAAGGGATCGATTGATACATTTTGCCGACGGAATCCCCTTTGATAACACGATCTGCCATCTTGAGTGGACTTATACAGCCCCTGGAATGCTTCACTACGTGATTTATGACGAGTTAGGAACCCTAGGTACAATATGAGGTTTCCTTTGGCGTGTCATCGTTCCATTTCACTCGTGAGAAACGATTGGATTTGAACTTTCGGAAACTCATCAATACAAAGGTCGGAAGTCTTCAAGACTTCAGCCAGCCAAAGGCAGTCATCGACCTAAACGAATTATCCCAGGACTTCCATTAGATGGAAGCAATATCACGCTCGAATTGGTTTCTTGTCGCAGTATTTGTGCCGAGCAAACTCTTGGCAATTGACGATTGACAGTTCCAAATGCTTGACTCAAGCTCTTTTCAGAGATCAATTGCGGTTATCCCGGTTACATTTCCAATGGATTCATTGTGGGCTCTTCATTCGGATATCTTGAGACGATTTCATATTCTTGCCGTCCGGGTTTCGCCCTCAAAGGATCGGCTGAGAGGGTTTGCCAAAGCAGCGAACAATGGGAACCCCTTGGTAAACCCACTTGCCAAGGTAAGGTATTGGAAATGTAATCACAACCGCAATAAAAGGGCCCCTACATCTCTCGACCTAGGTTGCATGGAATCTGTTCATTATTAAACTCACTCGGCCATTACAGAACAGATGAATTGGTCGGTACCCCGTTGTTGATATGAACGAATAGAGAGAGTCCTTTGGGGGGGACCAAAGGCTCTCCTCACATTTCATTGATTCATGGCACGCATGGGGTCCAATGTTTTCGGTGAAAAATGTTAACATTAACAAATAGTTTCGATGATAACGCAATTAAAGTTTGGGAATGTCTAGAATGAGTCATTTCAATACAATTATTATATAGTTTTTTTTTGATTTATTACATAGAACACTCGAGATAAAATTGTGGCTTTGTGTTTTAACTGAAATAATGCCGTTCTTGAATAAGGATTTGCTAAGGTTGGTTATCTTTAACAAAACAATAACGTCGTAAATTCACGAGTTTTCTTCCATTACTATCAATTGGTTCGATTTGATGACAAGTTATGAAGATCTTAGCGCGTTTTGGAATAGCTTTTTTCTTTGTTGAGCAAATCGTTTGACGTCAGGACAGAACTTAATGGATCTGTTTATCCAAATTTGCATTAAGTCATACATAACTAACACAAAAATTGAAGTTGGTGATTCACGATTACCGTTTATCGATATAATGCCCATCTTTGCTTTTTCATACCCTGTTAAGAGCTCACTCTGTATTTGCGTAAAAAGATCTTTCTCGTCTTTGCTTTTACAAAAAGTAATAGTTCTAAGGAAAATTCTGCTTTGGAAGCAGGACCTCTTCCTAGGCCAGGAACTTTCTTGCTAAAACCATTAATGATTCTATGGGCAATAGTTTCCTCTGAGTAATTGGAACTTGGAACGCTCAGCCTGAGGAAGTGAGTTGGCATGGCGCATATGCAGCCATTAAGTTGGCGAGAACACTGAGATTGAGAGCCTCTTACATTCATCAAAATGTTCTTTAAAAGGACATTCCCAAGCACTAAGGTTTGTTTAATCATTCGTTCGTCCCAGGATGCTCGGATATATTCATGAAATATGATCTCCTGGGCATCGATTATCAATATTAAATGAACAAACGAGATATTGATCCCTAGGGGTCGACAGGAAATCTTAAAACATGTCGAGTCACTAATGAGTGTTTTCGATTGCTGCTGATCCTTCTCTCATAAAGCACGGACTTCTAGAGATCTGGACTGCGAACGGAAGCCAAAATTTCGTATCCCCTAAACTGTTCATCTTATTCAGAAAAACACTTCTTACGACCACAAGGTCTGGTTGAATAGAGGAACCTGGCCAAATTTGAGCCCAAAACTATGCTTAGGGAACTCAGGAGATATGCCCAAAGATATGTTGTAAACACAACATAAAATTCGAATTTTCGGCCTGCTCTTCGTCACCTACATAAGCTTTTGGCAACATAACTTTGAAACGATGCACCTTGCAAGTAAATTATATAAAAAATACCTCTCTTTTATTGAAGGGATCTACTTTTCTTATTTTATTACCTTAATTCGAAAAGTGGCTCAGAGTTGCTATGACTAAGAGCAGGCCGATTTAGAGCGAAGCTCGTTCGCAGTCCATTTTTCTAGAAGTCCATGCATAAAGCCATCTCCTTGCCTCGGTATTTCATCATTAGCCTCTAGAATACATAGACTGGCTGAATTATTAAAATGGCAAATTTACTTCCACATCCTGTTGTCTATACTGAACGAACACATCCCAATATTTTCGAGAGAAACTCTTTTGCTACTTGTACGTTGGTGGACGGGTTCGCCTGGTCCAAAGCCATTAGCATCTTGTAAAAGTACAATGTAATTAGGACACACCACAATGGTTCCGAACATGTGACACGTGAGTTTGTAGGGTACGTGTTGTTCCATTAGATATGTGAATGCTGATCCGAACAACTTGTTACGGGATTATCCTGAGCTTCTGAGGGAGTAGATTTGATGAAATGGGATGGAGAAATCAGTGGCCACGCTGTTTCCTAGACTTAGAGACGGACAAACACGAATGGCTTACGGTTTGTATCGATGCGTTCTGTTGGGGTAAATTAGACAAACATGTTTCTTCTTAAGATATACAATTGCCGTCAAAATGTAAAATAAGTGATTGTCCCAATTTTCCTTTAAAGTTTATAATATTTGGGTAGTTACGACAGTAAATTCATACGTTCAAGCAAATATTAGCGTAATGAACTGTTAATGCCGTAAGGGATCATGGATCATCAAAAGTTGATAATTTACAGAAATAAAAAGTTTGCCCAGAATTTCGATTAAATACTCGACCACTTCTATTAACAGATCCACTTTCATAGAAGTGATGCTATTTAAATCAATTAGACACGGATATGTTTTTCGTTTCATCAGATGATCTGAACTATTGTTGGGCAATCTAGGATCGCTTTTTACGATGTGTGCAACTATGATCGAACCAATCGATCTGTTCTTCCTATTATTTTCTAGCACTAGGATGCTCTTTAGAGAGTCGATTTTTAAAAGAGCGCCATCTGGTGATCAGCTCCGCTCCCAATTGGACCATTTTGGACCCCGCGCCCCCCATCAAAGTGCAAATTGGTGGTCAAATCGAGTTGGAATGCCGTCCTGGTCACCGGAGACATCTGGCCACGGAAACTTCCAGTCCGTCTCGGGCGTATTTGCCTCGGCGATTAGGGATGTCATCGGGACCAACGCAGGATCCACTTATGGACCCTTTTGTTGTTCCATTTCAATTGGAATGCCTCTCCGATGGGAGCTGGTCTGAAGAGGTGCCCTTTTGTACACCCATCCCTTGTTGGAAGCCACCCAGGTACACACGGTTGGCCAAAGTTAGCGGTAGATTGCTGTGGGCACCAAGTCCAACTTGAAAAGAAAGGGACGAAAAGTTAGCGCTGCTGGTTCAAAATTGAGTTGGTGGCTTTTAAAAAGAGCAGCGACCTTTGGTCACAAACTTTGGCTCTCATCCAAGATGATTGCTCAACTTGGTTTGATTTCAACAGAAGGGGAAAAGTCTGGCAGCAGATGTGAAAGGAGAAGGGGCAATATAGCGAAACTTTTTCTCATTCTCTCTTTCATTCCCGTTTCCCGTTTGCTTTTCAGGATCGAGCAAGGCCGTGCCCTTCTAGGCCTTTCACAGACCTCGTTCGCTCCAGGAAGTAAGGTCAGATATGAATGTGACCATGGCTTCCAGTTCAGTGGGCGTCGGGATCATGTACTGTGCTTGAACTCGGGGGCGTGGTCCGAGCCCAAGCCACAGTGCTCTCGCGTGAACTGCGGCCAACCTCCTCTTATTGACAACGGGCTGGTTGAATTGGAGGTAACAGGGCTATTTTTAGTTTTTCAGTCATAATTCCAAATAAATCCGCGAGAGGGCAGTTGTTTCTTGTTACATTTTTACCTCCCTTATTTCCAAAAAAGGTAAAATGTGACATAACTAAATTGCCTGTTAGGGAAATGATCAAACACCTACTCATGACTTCAAAAATTCTTGAATTGACTGAGAAATGGCCATGAAATCTTTCCAAGTCACATTGGGAAGTCACCTATCGGTGAAAGATCGTAAACACAATTGTTCCATTGCCTATCATTTCTGTTATCATTCCACAGGGTACTCTCTTTAACCAAACGGTGTTGTACTTGTGCGATCCCGGCTACCAATTAATCGGTCCCTCTTCGTTAACCTGCGGCAGATCGGGTTCCTGGATCGAGCCCAACCAACCAAGTCCCACGTGTCATTTGATCCAATGTCCCGAGCCTCCCCAAATATCGAATGCCCGTGTTCTTCGTTCTGGCTTGTCTTTTGGTGACATGGCCCTTTACTCGTGTGGAAACGATACCCATGTGATGAGGGGGAAACCCGAACTCACATGCGAGCAAAATGGATCTTGGAACCCAGAACCACCCACGTACGTAAGATGACGAACTTCACCATGCCTGGGGGAAACTCGGGACTCCATGAAGTACAACTAGGACCTGACAGAGAGAGATATCTATGTATGTACATATAGGTAGAGAGAGAACTTGCGCCCTTGGACTCTTTATGATCTACGTCAGATCCCTTTTGAAGTGAATGCCTGCAGCTTGAAATTGGCTAAGCAATGATGACTTGATATGTAAGAAGATCCTAAAAGCCACGAGGGCGTTAGCATTGGGTATCTGAATGTCTAACCGGATGCTTAATAATGTGGGAAAGTGTATGTCATAACTGGGGGAATGTAGTTACGTACACGTATCCAAAGAATTGACGAATTTTGCATGCTTCGTGTGAATTGCTCGTGCTTGCGTCAGAGTTCAGGCGAAGTGTCACCATTCGGGTTCTGGCTCTGACATAGAATGGATGGGTGAGAACTAGCAAATCCAAAATCAGGCCATGGTCTTCTTTTTATCTTGCAGATGTTTGGTTCCCTCATGCTCTTCGTTGCCAAGCTTGAGGCAACGAGGATCCAGTTACGGTCTTGTCCAAATATTTCAAATGGTTTTGGACCAAGTGGACAATGAAGGCCCTTGGGAGAAGGGCGAAGAGATCTTTTTAAAGTGCAAAAGAGGATTTCGAACGCGATCCAATAATTTACCCTCTCTTAAGTAAGGAGGAGCATCAGCTCAGTTTTATTCTTGTGTCGACATCCTTATTGCACGAACAAATAGACTGTAGAGTCTTCTGAACGACCCTGATAAAGCGAACTTCTCCTTAAAGTAGCCTACGATTTTTCTTCAAAATCGAATGTGCTCATGAGCAACATAATGTGTTTTAAATGAAATAGTACTTAAAGCCATTCAGTCACATCAAAACGTTTGTTGGGGTCCATAATGTTTATCATTGTGCTACTGTCCTCGCTTTTGTGAGGGATAAGAAGTTGAAAACATCATTCAATAGAGGTCCATCTGAGATGTGAACTAGCGGTGAGTTCCTTGATGTCCACCCATCAAAGCGAAAGAACCATCATCAAAAATTCAATAAGCCTTCTTGTACTTTGATGAATCTACTTTAAGGAACCATGTAGTTTACAATCTTACATTGCATTACACATCCAAATCGAATCTGGTCAGCATCTTTTCAAATCCTCACCGCCCTCGATGTGTATCTATGCCATGGTAATCGGTCTAAGCCACGTAGATCTGAAGAGAGTGATATTATATGGCTCCGTTTGGATTAGTGAGTGACCCAAAACCATGAAAGACTGAAGAAACATTCTTTTGTTACGGATTATTCTTACCCTCATAAGAGTTGAAGAGGTGAAACTCCTCTGATGGAAATTTTGTTTTAATAGCTCATGTTTGCCAGAAGCTGAAAAAACAGCCGAACTTCGATTTAACGATAAAGTTCGATTTAACAATATTTTTGCTGCTTACCAAATACTGTTTTACTTCATAGCAAGTCTCGATTTAACGATACGTCCTCTACTGACGAACAATATCATTAAATCAAAGTTCTACTGTAATAATAGTTCATGTTTGCAGGAAGCTGAAAAATTATTAGGATATAACTGACGTTTCAAGGGGGTTAAAGGAGCTTTGAAAAGCTTGGAATCCCTTTTTTGTTTCTTTTATTTAGTATAAATTTTGGAAAAAACTCCCCATCTTGAGTTACCTCTGATTCCTTTCCCACTAACGAAAAGGATCCTCTTCAGAGTACTTGGTAGTGGTAAGGAAGTCCGCAATGATAACAAAGGAACTCTTTCGCACATAACAAACCTTTGGTCCATAATGTCATTAAATTTAGGAACAAAAGCTTTCCTCTTTCAGTGAAAGCTATCTTTGGAAAAGGTGTAGATAAATTTTGAAATTTCCATATGGAAAAAAAGCTAATGTTTGTGTTTATCATCACTAAGGTAAATAATGACTCATCTTGGGGGAGCGCAATTTCCTGATCAAGAAACAGCAACAAGTTGTGATACATGAGCTTTAATTGTATCATCATTAGGGTTGTGCAAAAGGTGCAGAGATATTTTTTGCATAATTGGCTATTTTTAAGTTTTTATGCATATTTCACGTGTTGCACTTTTATTTGCATCATCAGCAATTTTTGACCAAAAATGAATTGAAATTGTCTTTAAGACCTGTTTCAAGTAAAAAAAGCTGGTCTCAAAATCAAGTCAAGTGGCACACCACTCTCTGGCTGCTTTCAAAAACAAAAACAAACCTTCACTACCCAAAAAAAACACATTTCTTTGAGCCACTATCCACACCCACTGATCCCTACATTCAGTCCTCAACGTCCCTCTCCTTTCAGAGGATACCACAAGTCACTTGGCCTACAGAGCTCATCAAGAAGTTAGGTGAGCCTGGTGTGTGGTCTTACAAAAAGCAAAACAAGGCTCAATATTGAGGTGTCAAACTTGCTTTCTCAAGATTTTTTAAAGATGCTTATCTATGTCCCACAGTTCTTCGTTTTGACAATTCATTTTCTGTTATTTGTTTGGGGTCTTACATTTATGAAAGTGGTGGGGAAAAATGACAAAGCAGACCCATCTTCTACTCAAACGACAGAACATAGCGCTCTGGCAAAGCAATATCCCTCATACTAGAGGGCTAGTCAGAGAAGAGAAGCGACACTCACAAGACTTCTGAGATTTTTTGCCTCCCTCGCGGTTGCCTGGTGTGTGCGAAGGGGATCGGCTTTGAACACATTTAGTTATGTGATTCTCAAAATCAAGTTCCGAATTCAGGGAGCCGGTGAGTTGATGGCTCGTTTATCTGCTTTGGTTGGAACTAAGTAACGCAAGAGAAGTCCATCAGCCCGACTACCAAAATGTGTTCAAAGCAAAGTCTCAAGTGGCTTGGTTGGAGTGACTTTTCTCTGACAAGCCCTCTACCTCATACCAATCTCTTAAAAGTGATATTGATATCAATGTAGGTATTTTTCTGTAGGTTCAGCAAAATAGAGGGGGGGGGCTCCTTCCGATTGTGCAGATGAATTGACCAATGTATGGCTCCCCCAAAAATCGTCGGAAATGGCGTTGACAAGGTTTTATGAGCCATAGATCAACATCCTAAGAAGTCGTAAGCCAGAGTTTGACAAGTCAATTGAAAGCTCTGCTCCTTTGTTAGGTCTGTGTCCTGACACTTAACCCTTTCCACCCTTTACGATTTCAACAAGCATTTGCATTATGAACGATTTTTTGGCATGTTTTTTGCATTATCGACAATTTCTAACGCACATTTATTTGCATAATTGGCCACATCTAAATACATTGTTTGCACATCCTTAGTCATAACCAGGATAGTAAAATCCTTTCATACGGACTTGTAATGTGCCTGAAACTACCGTGTTAACATAAAAATCAAATACAATTCGACTTTTGAACGAAAAAATTTTTTTTCGTACATTCCGATTTCATTTTTTGTTATGGCCGTTCCTCGCCAACAACTAACTTGGTTCTATGGTTTTGAAGAAGTGCCCCCACGTACGATTGTGATTTTCCTGTTTTTCCCAAAATTTAGACAAGAGCTGAAATCCTCATTCATTCATTTATCTTGATATTCTTCTCGACTACCTTAGATGCCAGTCCGATGGGAGTTGGTCACGTCTAACCAAGGATCCATGCATCCCGGAGCTTTGTGCCCTGGATCCCAAGCCAATGGGATCCAATTTGAATATGGAATTCGATTGGATCGAGGAGCAAAGCCTCTCCATGGGGATGATCGATCAACTCAAAGTGAGAAAGCTGATCAAGTGATCATTAAATCCCTTTCCTCGAACTCACAACTTTCATCCTCCTCCCACTTATCTGTATTGTAGATAGACATGTCCTCACGGAAGAAAGAGTTGGACTCATTTTCACTCTCAATCGTTCCAATCTCGCCAACTTTGGAGGTGGAGAGTGGGAAATCTGAATTTGTAGAGTCATACCGACATCATCGAAATCCAGACGAATTCTCGTCCCTGAATCCTCGAGAGGTTCGAGGTCAGAAGAATTCGGAACAGCCTCGACATTCTCACTCGAGTCTGGTCGGCGAGGATCATGGCAGTGGACCCAATCTGATCTCCTCAGGGCTTCAGGCAAACTTTCTTCATCATCAAAGAGCTGATTTGGTGGAGGAAGTGGTGGATGAATATTCGGAATCAAAACCAAGGCCAGGCAATCGTGGAATGAGTCTGGTCGAATCCGAACAAGTTACTTTCCATCCGGTAGGCATACATACAGTACAAATTTCCGTTCAGCTATTGGAAAGCAGCAAAACCAAATGTGGTTGAACTGTACGTACTTTGGAAGAATACAGACATGAGTCGATCCAACAGAAATTGTCGCCTCCAGATCAGTCACATACAAGTCTAGTAAAGCTCTAGCTCTAGCAGGAACATACAGTTCTTTTCCTGACAAATCGGGTGAGTTTTATATAGATATTACAGTATCTAACTCATCAAAGCGCTCATCTGGTGTTCAATAACAATTCTGATGGCATCGCACTTCTTGCACTCAGAGCACAGAAAGTCAGAACAAAGAAAAAGATCAACAAAAGTAATTTCATTCGTATTGCGTGTGTCATTTTGACCTATTACTATGACAAAGTTCCATCCGTGGATTTGTGGAAAAAAATTACCTTCATGATCTTTGAGATACGTATTGCGGGCGCTCAGCCATTTGAACTCATCGATCATAATCGAGAAAAATTCCGTCTTTAACATAACAAAACGTTGACAAGTGGTCGATAATGTCTTTTCCTTGTGTCAAAGTGACCAATTGGGTGTGTCCCTATGGCCAATCGATCGAGCTGTCTAAGCAATCCATCCAAGCTCTGGTTTTGATCAAAGACGACGCTTGGGAGATGAAAAGAAATCAGTTCTTTTCAATGAGATGCCTATCCGGCATGAAATTGATTTGATCAGAGGATATGGCCAGAATTTGCAGTGTACCTTCTCCGCACATCGAGTCTTCCTTTTAGCCAGGCTTCTCTTTGAGGATCAATCGCACCTATTCAATCCATTTCATCTACCACTTTCAGGTCGGAACACGATTAAAGCTCTCCTGTCCAGTTGGGTTCCAGTTATTCCATCAGAATTGGTCCACATTTGATTGTGTGGCAGAGGACACTTGGAACACGACCACTCAGATTCACATTTTGAGCCAACAGAAGTGTGTCCCCAGCGGATAATGAATAAGTTATTTGGTGATAAACAAAACCTTTTCTGTTTGTGTCCATGAGTGCAAAAGGTTGTAAGCGTGAGAAACAACCTACAGTTCAGTAGTACGTAGTTTGAAGTGAATAAAGAGTCAACGAAAAGATAATTGCTTTCGAACCGGGGCCTGGCAAAGGATTGTCCGAGATCCATTCTATGAGGATGTGGTCAAGTTTTTTTTCAAATTTGGATTATTGTTGGAGTGCATTTGTAAGTTGAGAGTCCGGACTATGGTCATAGTGCCATGGGACAAAGTGGAGAAGTCCACTACAACAACATTGTGGCCACCATATGAGAGCACCAACAAAAATCTCAATCGGTTTTGGTTCTCTTTTTCTTCTTGTGGTCGTTTAAGTTATTCCACGAAATTTACGGCATTCTACTATTGTTTGGACAACCAGTGTCGCCATTTACGAATTTCATCGATGATAAGAAATTTCGAGCGAAAATTACGATATTATGATTGTTTTGTAATTTTTGAACGTGGCTCAAAAGAACTAAGAACCGATCAATGTTTAACACGTTATGCGAGAAGTCAGTTTGTGGCAACTTATTAATCCTGTAATAGCAGATTTTGATTCCTTTAACAAAATGCATTTCTAGATAAAGCTGGAAGAGTAAGATGATTCCCGGGGGAAAGACCAGGAAATGCTGAGAAATGAAATCAAAGTCTAGATTTCTCAAAACAGAAGTATCATGAACAGGGCTCAGAAAAGAACCTTTTTGAAGACCAAATAATCCCAAGCAATTTTTTTTGAAAGCAAGAAGTCTAAAACGCAAAGCTATTTAAAGCCCTTTTAAAAATAAAAAAAACATAAAAACACAACATGAAACTGATTTTGTAAAAGTTTGAAGCAATTACCAAAGATTTCAATATATTTAATCGTTTCAAAATTGTTGAAATCAAAAGCCCTCAAATTTGTTTCTCAGCTTGGACCCCCAAATTGATAGCCTAAACCATGAATGTAACAAAAAATGATTTCATGAAGTGGCAAAAGTTAAATGCCCTCATCTGAGGAGATAAATGTGTTGAATTAGCAAACACTCGTGATTAGTATTCCTTCTTTTTACTTGTAAAGACAATTTACCGGTGTCTATAGCATTATTGAACGCGTTTTATTAAGAGAGCTTCAAAACTGAAATGTATCACGCCTTGTTTTGCATCAGTCGCTAAGCATTGCATAAGACTTCAAAGTATGATAACATTAAGAGGTTAATCCAAAACAATGTTGTTATTACTTTTGTAACAACAGGTTTGGACTCATGAAATATGTTAATATAGATTTATTTCAGGAACACTTTGATCATGATTGGATAATGTCGGCATTTAATCTTTGAGTTAGCAGCTTGATATATCAACAATTTCATGAGTATGTAATTCCTCAGGTTCTGGGTAAGCAAAAGCTTGTTTTCACCAGGACCTGGTCAAATTAAAAGAAGACATGGCATAGACAGTCAATAATGTTACAGAGGCCAAGTTGCAACACAATAACGGTTTTTGATGTCTCTTTTTCTACAATTGAAGTTTCCATCAACCCAAGTTCATTTTGAGCTTAAAAATGATACAACATGGACGTACACTACAAATAAATTACACTTGCGTGAATGAAAATGACCGATTAGGCTAAATCATTTCAAGTTCAAATTTATATTCGGTGTCAGCAGTTGCCAAGAATATTCAATCACGCGTTGAAAGTGAACCAAAATCATGCTATCTTCTTGAGTGTAAAAGAGAGCTGACCTTTCATGATCCAGGTTTTCCAAAGTCAACCGTCTTGTTGAGAGGTTAGGTACATGAAGATTAATCAATCCATATTAGTCGGTGTTGACCAGCAATAGCATAAATTGATGAATTGATGCGTCTAAATAGGAATTTAGTCTACCAAGTTTCTGACGACAATAAGGGATGATTTCGAAGGTTTAAGCGATTACATTATTTTCTTCCCGCCAGTAGCAAAAGAAATGTCGTGGTCAGTTTAGGCAGTCTTGGACGGTTGGGACTAGTTTGGGTCATAACGTGCTTTGTTAGCGCACTACCATCGTAGAAGAAGAAACATAGAAGGGTAAAATTCTAGTTTGTTGTGGTTCTTTACTGCAGCTGAATCGGTAACTGGAACAGTGCACCTCCAGCCGATTGAAAGCAGGGCCTCTGCAATTGCCGGGTGACAGGAAATTAACCGGACCCGGTAGATTGCTTTTTTAGGCCTAACGACGCATGTTGCAGAGTAAACGTGAAAAACACAAACTTACTCTACATTATCATTCAATTCCTTTATTAATATGTTACTCCACATTTTCTCCTCGCTTTTTGACTACGGTCCGAAAACCTCGACGAGCACTTCTGCAACAGGCATGGATCTCTGCTTCAGTTAAATTTGCCCAAGCTGCTAATAGGGCCACCTTGAGATCGGGAAGACTCTTAAAAACTGTTCCCCTCAGTCTTCTCTCCAGATTTGACTAGATGGCAAAGTCCATTGGGTTCAAATCTGGGGAGGAGGGGTGCCACATTTCCTTACTCAAGAACGAGGAAAGATTTTCCTCGCAAACCTCTTGTGTTTTCACCTAAATATTCATTGATATGATTTCTAAAACAAATTGGCCAATTAGAAAGCAGCATATTTTCTGGTGTCAAATTTGTATTTGGTATCTAAAACAACGATTTTGAGAAAGTGTCCGAAGACATTTCTGTCACCCGGTAGAAACCATACCTTATCAGTTATCACCCATTCAGCTGTCACCCATTCGCTATGAAAACGAGTCCACCTGGTTAGCTCACATCGCACTCTCGAGGCCTTGCTTCTTCCTCTATGCTACCATGACCTGAACCATTCATGTTATAGGGTCCTAGGCACACATCTCGAACCAAAAAATTATCAATCATGTGACTGAAAAATTTCTGTATTTCAAGTTTCGTAAGAGTCTTGTGTTCTTGTTTAAACCAAATAGACGAGCTTGCTATCTGAATTGAGTTGATTTTTGTTGTACACGATTCGGTCATATGATTTCACGACTTTACACTTTAAATGCAGAGATTTACCTAGTGGGCAATTATTTGATATATTTTAACTAAAATATGTGCCCTTGGTCCCTACTTTTTGATTCAATTCTATAACATTCATGATTCAAGCCATGGTAGTGCTAAAAAAAGCAAAAAAGCACGTAACCGGCCCATCTAATCCCAGCCATCTAAAACTGCTCAAAAGCCCCAAGACACTCTTTTTGCTGTTGGCGGTAAGAAATAAGTGACATCTCCCAAACCATTCAAAACTATTCCTTATTGGAAAGACCACATGTCGAATTGCAACCTCCATTACCTCAACCAACTCTCTCTCTTCTCCTTTTCCTACTCACGCCCAGCAAGAAAAAAAATCAAAATAAAGTAACAGTTCATCCTGAACAAAGCCGGTTTTAGGCGTATGTTATTTTACCCTCATCAACCCTAAGAGAATGAAACCTCCCTGTAGGAAACTCGATTTCATTGTCTCCTATCCACAAATGAATAAAGAGCTACTTTCAGGCCATCAATGAATAGAAAGTCAAATTTCGTTGCCAAGTTTTGAAAAAAGATGTTATTCCCTAAACGCAATCATCACATAGTAAAGCTCCCTAGTCAATAGGCCTTGCTTTAATTGCATGAAACTACCATAAATGAGACTTGAAAAAAGTTCATACGGTCAAGACACCTTGGTTTTTAACGTTAAGCCCTGATGTGCATGTGCTTGGTGATTGAAACATAAGATGCCTCAAGTTAGATATGTTTTTTACTCTTAACAGACAAAGGTGAAAATATGTGCGATCAATAATGGAGACTCAATCTCCAAATTGTTTTGGTTTTCGCAACTTGCCGAAAAATGTAACAACTCTTACCATTATACTTTATCAATTGACCAAAAGCTGATGAAGTATACGTATCATATTGCCTAATACAACGAAATCCATCAAAACGTTGAGGGCCTTATGTGAAGTCGACGCTTATCTTTCTAGAGTGATGTTTCACACAATTCACGATAACGACAAGGTTGATTGAATTCGCTGTACTCGAACTAATCCATAAGTTGTCACAGAAATGAAGACCCTCGGGTTTTGTATCCTGTTTTTCTACCTCCTTAGATTGGGTTTGACTCTGAAGTGTAATTTGACAGACGACTGTCAAAAGTGCACCCAAAACCCCCTCTGTGTGTTTCGAATTCGAGATGGAATTGTTCAATGTACCACCAAAGACGAACAGCTTAACGTCTCGCATAGCTTGGCCGACGAAACTGAGATTCGATCTCTATCCGTTAAAGTCGTAGATGAGGCTATGTGTAGGTAAGCATCTTCGGGGTTTTGACTTTGATTGAAGTTGTTTGTGGCCTAACCGCAGATTTTTTCCATTCTACATAGCTTAACTCTGGAAGCTTTCTTCCAAGCCATCGGCAATGAAGGAAAGTCGGAGCAAGACCCAAACGATATCGAGACGACTTGGCTTGGGTCAGTTCCGGAAGCAGTCAACGTCACGGATGATTTTTATCAACCCGATACATCAGAAGGGATGTATAAGGCTTTGAAAGACGCGGAGACAAATTTTTCAACAACTCCCCCCAGATCATTATTCCCAGAGGTAGAAAAGCATCCTCTAAAACCATGTGGGAATGGTTTTGACATTTTGGCATTTATTGCTGGCTGTGTCGTTGGAATCGTGATCTTTTTGATAGGGAACTTGTGCCTAAAGTCCTCGAAGAAAAGTGAAGCTCGAAAGACTTACAACCAACCCTACACTTTCGACAGTTTTGTGAATCCCTAACGGAACAAGTTGAAACACTCTCACTCCAACCTCCGTTGAAACGCAGAAAGTGCGGTGCTTTGGCACTGGTTAGTATGGTACATGTGTTTATGACTAATTCATTCATCTGTAGTCGTATATAATCGCAATAATGTCCTAGGTAAAAGATGTATAACAAAGCTAAGTCAAGAAATAAAATAAATAATACTATTCAGGGTTCCCAAGCAGCAGACGGGAGAAATGTTTGCGCGTCCTCTTTAAACGACGCAGACGGGTGGTGCGATCTGCTGGAAATCCTGGAGGAACCACCGCCGACCCAGACTAGTGTCCACTGCACCCTTTAGATCTGTGAATTGCGACAGTGTTACGCACATATTTTGACTTTGGTCTCTCAGCTGCTTGAGCGTGTTCCCAACTGTCACTCGGAAACCGCCCAAGGCAGTCAGCTCGGTATTGAACTGGTTGAGTTGGGTTTGCGAGTCGGTTTTGAATTGGACTAGATCCACGAGCTGCGGAGCTATTGTGTCATACTCGGCCCGGATTAGTGTGAAGTTTTTAGCCGTTGACCCTTGGAGATCGTTGATGAGTCCGAAGATGCTGTCGATTCGAAGCACTTGTTGAAAGAAGATGTTTTTCGTCGTCAGGGTCTCTTCAGCGACCAGGATGAATTCCCCAAGGAGAGTGCTCACCTCGGTGATATTCATCGAGTTTTCGTCCACGATTGCCCGGAGAGAAGATATTGCGGTGTTGTGGTCTTCCTTGGCGTCGTTCAATTCGGTTTTCGTGGCCGATGTGCTGGATAAATCAGACAGTTGGCTCATCAAGAGTTCGGCTTTGGATCTCAATTCATCCAAGAGTGTCTTCGATTCGTCGCTGCCAAGCATTTCTTCTTCGACCACACTCCCAAGGTTTGTCAAGTCTCCACGGAGCTGGGACAAGGTATTCGTGATATTGGGGAAATCGTTCAATTGGAAACTGGTCACGAGGTTATTCACGTTATTCAAATTATTCATCAGATTCATTAGTTTCTCGTTCACTTCGTTGTTTTGCTCAATTTGAGCTAAATCGATTTGCTGAAGGTCAGCCACTTGACTTTCTAATTGAGTCACATTGGTCTTCAACGACAAATGATCCTCATTTAAGGCTTCATGGAGCTCTTTTTGTTGGCCCACATCCTGCTGGATACCAGCTACAAAGTTCCTCAAATCATCTAATGATTCCTCCAGATTGGCTTGTCCTTGGTCCAAAGTCTCTACTTGGAGCGTTACGTTATCTAATGCCTCCACTCGAGCTTCCAATTCCTCGGCAGTGGACTTGATGGCCATCAACATCTGATTGGTGGCCGCATTATGATCCGTATGCGCTGACACACTGGACTCGATGATTGCCAGAGCCATGCCCAAATCTCTGAGAGACGATATAACTGATTCTTGGCGATCTTCGAGGGATTTTTGCGTTACCCCTTGATCTACGATTTCGGCCTGCACTTCTGAAATTAGGTTGTTGACCTGGGATAGATTTGCCTTGATCATCTGCTGCAT
>NC_081441.1:3338505-3367233 GCF_007210705.1 Tigriopus californicus | reverse complement strand
ACCCTTGATCTACGATTTCGGCCTGCACTTCTGAAATTAGGTTGTTGACCTGGGATAGATTTGCCTTGATCATGTCTTGCATCATGTCTAATAACCCTCCGCTAGTATTTAAGGCCATGACGAATGTCTCCAGTTGTTCCAGATCTTGGCCAACGTTGGAAATCTCCTCTTGGAACTGGCCTGTGGCGCCATCAGTTTTGTCTTCAAAGTTGACCACTGCCAATTCCAATTCATCAACCCTTTCGCGAAGATCCTGATATCCTTGGCCTTGCTCCACGTTGGTCATCATCAGGTCCATGATCTTTTCTTGAATACCTTCCACGGTGGCATTCATGAGCTCTTGCTCCCGTTGTAATTGCCCGCTCTTTTCCGTATTAAGCATCTGGCCCAGTTGAAGTGTCTGAACAATGGCTTCGACGTTGGACACATTGCTCTTCAAGCTGTCATAATTCTCAACGAAAGACTCGTGATTCTGCATCAATTCAGATTGAAACATTTTTGAGAACTCTGAGACAATCATTTCCAGCTCTGACACGTTGGCTTTTAAGGTAGAGTGGCTCTCTAGGATCTGGTCTTGGGTGTCCATGATGCCCTCTGAGAGCATCGCTTTAAAGGATGTCAAGTTATCGTTGAGATTTGACACATTCGAGTGAAAAATCTCATTCTCAACGGCCAAAGTATTCCTCGTGTTCTGAATGGAGTCCTGCAGATCCGTTTTGACCGTCATGATTAGTTCGGACAAATTCGTCACATTTGCCTTGAGGATGAAGCTATTGTCGGACGCAGCGTTCATCGTCTTGTTTAATCCCTCGGTGAGGAGAGCCTTAATGTCCATGATCATCGCCTCCACGTTGGACACATTCGATTTGAGACTCTCGTGCTTTTCCAGATTTCCTTGTTCAGCCACAGAGAGCCCCTCAATCAGCATGTCACGAATATCATCCAGGCCAGACTCTAGGACTGTCACATTGTTCCGCAAGCTTTGGTGTTGTTCAAAGTGGCTGACTTGATGTTGTTGCAAGGCCATGAGTAGCATGTCCTTGATTTGATTCACTGTCTCACCCAGATCTGTCACATTGGAGCTCAAGTTTGATTGTGCGTCTGTTAGATCATTCTTCAGCATCTCGTGTATTTCTTGGAGGTTCATCTCCAAAGCCGACACATTGGTTTTCAAGTTTTCATGCTGAAGTGACGATGATTCGACATTGTTTTGTAATGTTTCGAGGAGCATTTGTTTGATCTCGTCCACTGTGTTTTCTAAGGTGGACACGTTGGACCGAAGACTGTCTTGCGCCTGAGCCAGCTTTTCTTGCAGCACTTCTTGAATGTTGACAATGGTGGTTTGAAGATTTGTTATGTTCGACACCAAGCCCATGTGCTTTTGATCGGCCATTTCGTGACTTGCCTCCAATCCGGCTTCAAACATTTGGCGAATCTGATCGACACTCATTTCTAAGGTCGTTACATTTGACTTGAGACTCTCGTGCTTCTGCATGGCGTCTTCGTGGTTGGTCTGAAGACCGTCCAGAACCATAGCCTTTACTCCGTCGACGGTCTCGGTAATGCTGGTGATATTTGAGATGAGCTCCTCATGCTGGAGCTGGGCGTCTTGTTTATTCATTTGTAAAGCCTCAAGCAGCATTTGTTGGATCTCCTCCACAGTTGACTCTAGATCCTTTACGTTAGAGGTAATATTTTCTTCAGTAAGTTGCAATTGGTTCTGCAGCAAACCATGAATTTCCGAGAGCGATGTCTCTAAATGGGTCACATTTGCTCTCAGACTCTCGTGATTCCCAATGGAGGTTTCAATATTGTTTTGAATGGTCAAGCTGAGCATGTCCTTGATCTGTTGCAACTTCATCTCCAAGTCCGACACATTGCTCTGTAGAGTATCTTGAGTGGTGCCAATTTGATTGTCTAGCATTCCTTGAACCTCGGCCAATCCTTGTTCAAGGGCAGTAACATTACCTTTTAGGTTGTCGTATTCTTCTAAAGTGTTTTCGTTGTTGGACGCCAAGGTGTTCAAGAGCGTCATATGGATATTTTCGATGGTTGTTTGGAGTGTGGTCACATTGGATTGGAGACCTTGATGGTTGGAGTTGACCTTGGACTGGAGCATTTCATACAGGTCCTTTAAGGATCCTTCCAATGCTGTCACATTGGCGCGGAGATCATTTTGAGAGCCGAGAATGTGCTCCTCTTTCTGAGAGAGAGCTTCCAAGATCATGACCTTGATCTTGTCCAAAGTTTCTTCCAAAGTTGTCACGTTTGCTTGCAATGTCTCTTGATTCATGTTAAGCTCGAGTTGAAGCATATTTTGAATCTCAATCAACGAATTCTGAAGGTGTGTCACATTAGTTTCTAAAATCTGGTGCTGTTGCGAGGAAATTTGGTCGTTACTTTGAAGGGTTTCGAGCAACATGTCTTTGATGGTTTGAACCGTATCATCCAGGTTTGTAACGTTCATCCTGATTGCGTCGTCTGATGCCTCTAATTTTGACTCCAGATCCATTTGCATGGCCTTCAAGCTCATCTCTAAAGTTGTGACATTGGCGGCCAAACCAGACTGATACTCCAGTAAAGCTTCTTGTATTTCCACCAACTCTCCTATGAGCATGGCCTTTAGATCGTCAACTGAGGTTTCCAACTCCGTCACGTTAGGAGTGATTTCACTCACTTCCAAAATCAGCTCTTCCAATCTCGTCACATTGGACTTGAGGGATTCGTGGCTTTGTTTAAAGTCGTTGCAAGTTGATGCTAAATTGGATTGGAGCATGGATTCGACAACTTGAAACGATAATTCTAGATTGGTCAGATTGGCCAACAACGATTCATGTTTGTCAGTGCACATGATATTCGATTGGGTGATGAGCTCTTGAAGTTCCATTTTGGTCCGATCTATGGCGTTCTGTTGTTCGCCCAATTCTCTTTGGATCGTTGTAATAGTCTCTCCATTGAGAATACTTTCCTCAATCCTCGACTCAACCGTGTCAATATCCATCTTAAGTTCCTCAAACTCCCGCATTTTGATCTCTTGTTCTCTATGAATGGTTTCAAGGTTCTTTGTGAGATTCACCAATTTTGTGCCCAAATCATCCACTAATTCGGTCTTGCCCGAGCCTTCTGCTTTCAATTTCAGGATCTCGTCACTTATCACGTTGATGCGTTCAACATTCATATCTTCAATATCGTCAATCTTCTGAGCAATGTCACTAATCTTTTCGTCTTGCCTATCCTGACCCTGTTGGACCTTGTTCATGAACTCTTGGATTTTGGCTTCCAGCTCTGCGATGGCTCGGTTGCTCAGGGATCCCAATGAGTCTTCCAAGTTATCTATTCTCTGGGAGTTGTCATCTGCTTTCATTTCCACCTTCTTCAAGTCGTCTTGCGTGGCAAATGCCAGAGCTCCAATTTCAAACGATCCATTGAAGGCAGCTGAGGAATCCAGAACCATAACCTCCGGGTCAACACCTGCCATGTCAACAGTGTCAGGAGTGGTAAACAACGAGCCCATTTGGTCAGGTTGGATCCCATTCATTTCTCGATTGATGTTGGCCAGGCGGTTTCCTAAGACCGAAGTGGTGGATCGCAATCCACTGATCTGGGTTCGAACCAGGATATTCTGCGAATTGAGACTGGCGATTTGGCTTTCCAAATTGGAGATACGGGTTCCCTGTGAGGTTAGCTGACCGTTGAGATTGAGAAATCCCACATACGAGCCCAAACCAATGGCAATACTTGTGAGAAAGAAGATGATCTGGAAGAAGAAAAAACAATCAAGCTTTAGATGAGCGTGTCGTTTTCCCGGTACGGATATGAGATCGAGTTGCCGGCCGAGCATTATTTGTTTTGTAACTCGGGGTAATAATCGATCTTTGGAGGGGTTCAAATTTGGACGTCATGGGGATCACCAACGGAGTTGGGCCGCTTGAGCTTCGTATTGTCTACGTTCGTGCTTTATGTTGGAGGGCCTTACGTCCGAAATACTTGGATCCGATTGTTCAAATGAAAACGAGACTAATTTTCCCCCAAAGGATAACAAGAGGGGTTTCAACTTTTCAAAGCTGTCTTTCCCAAAATTGCTCAATCCAGTTTTATTCCGCAGACAAGAAGTATTTCGACAATCATGCCGCAAATCAAGCGAGTCATTTCGCTCTGTGCTATGATATCCTGGTGTAGGATTCCCAAACTATTGTGTGCCTTGGAGACTTGGACGCGTTAATAATACGCTTTCCTAGATTTAGTGCCATAAAAGCAATTAATTGGGCAATGTTGGGGCGGCTCAATCAAAACTGGCCATTATGTATTCTACAAACTTTATCATCATGGTCGAATCTTAAAATTACGTAATTGACCATTTGGTCCCCCTCTTTAAAGAAATGCATAAGCAGTTGAAATGCGTTGCACAAGTTTACATTAATCTCAAATCTTGAACGAAGTCACACATTTCCTGTGTTTATAAAGTAGCATCGGTTTCAAATAATTCATTCTTTGTAATGTCTGATTCACAACATTGATTAAGAAATGGTTGTTGCTTTTTTAAAAACTATTTCAAATTACCTGCTTTACTGCCTCAAACGGAAATGCATGCCAATTATAAAATTAATAAATATATCTTAAACATGATTTGATTAATCTATTGACAATCCGTATTAAAATGCTTAGTATCAAGCTAATCTAAACCAATCTTCCTACACGGGGCCCCAAACTACGAACCAACTACATGGGGGGCCCCTTTGCATTTCCATGTCTGGTAACCAAAAAATTGCCGACAAGATGAAGTTTGGGTGCCAAGTGAAATGAATAAGCATTGAACATATAACAAATCGAAGTGGCCGAACAGCCATACTAAAAGCATCATGATCTACTCTTGGATCTTATTTACTTGCTCACGCAAGTCCATTTTCATGATGTCTTTAAGGCCACATGTTGACAACTTGTTTTTTTAAGAATATCGCGAGGACTTGCCTCGAACATGGCTCGGGGTTTTTAAGGATTGCTTACATTTGTTCCGCCTATGGCGTTGATCTGTCGGTTGATCCCTGTTTGAGTGATGAAACCCGAAAGGCGGTCTATGGGCGAATCTATCAGATTGCTGATACGATTGTTATTGTTCTTCACGGGTCTTCGAAATCGTTTCACTTTATTCAGAACCGAACTGACGGCCGACTTCACTGAAGCCATAGTCGAAGACAAAGCAGATCCTCTTGAACCCGAAGTCGTATATTGGGGGGACTTGGACCCTGTTGGCCCTCCGGAGTAATAAGAGTAGTATTGTGGATCCACTGCGGATAATGGTCTCTCGACCCTCTGGGTGGAGACTTTTTGCGTCGAGGTTGTGCTTGCGCCTGGATTAAATTCATAAGATGGGTAGAATTGGTCGTAATCATTGTCGTTGTAATAGTTAGACGCCACTTGAACTTGGTCATTCCATTGGGATAACTGTTGTGGAGGAGGCTGGGGACTCCATTGATAGGCTATCGATCTGACTTCACTCGGATCTGTAAAGGAGACTTCATCTTAAGTGTTTGCTAGCTTCATCAGCACTTATGAAAATATAAAAGTACGAATTATGTAGACTGAGAACAACGGGAAGCACAATCCAAAAGAAATAAATTGAGTCCAAAAAAAACTACGATATTTTTTTGCCAATTCTTGACTACTCTTTGCCCCAACCATTGCGTAGTTTGGGACCCATGTTGAAGATAAAGATAAAGAATGCAAATGACATTGCCGGACAAGGTCTTGCCAAGAGATGCTGTTCCTAAACATAGTATCGATATGTTATTTCTTTAGATATTGCCAATATGAATTGGTTTTGAAACCCTTTTGTAGTTCAATCATGAACACGCTACTTCAAAAAAAAAAGTCAGTCACTGCTTTATTTCCAACTCGTAGCAAACTCCAAACCTGTCACATCTGAATAGTTCAACAAAAAATGTTTGTGAACAAAAAGTGAGATATGTAATGAAGTGGAGCTTCTCTTCAGATAGGCTTTTGAATACATAGATACTTATAGACTTATGTGAATGACAGACGGCTGTTCGATTAGTTCAATGGATGGACATCAGGGATTTGATCACATTCCGGGATATTGCATTTTCTAACTAACAATGAGGTCGGTCGTACCACATCCATGTTCATGGACATCTATGTACG
The DNA here is from genome assembly GCF_007210705.1 of Tigriopus californicus. NCBI lineage: Eukaryota > Metazoa > Arthropoda > Copepoda > Harpacticoida > Harpacticidae > Tigriopus > Tigriopus californicus. The sequence goes on along the minus strand of NC_081441.1, from coordinate 3,361,074 downwards.
AAAAATCACATATACCTATACTGTATATATATTTATACTGTAACTAGGATGCTTCTTTCAATTTGCCAGACAACACCAGCAGCTGTTGTCCTAGAATTTCAATGAGTATTATTGAAAGGTTGTGCCCCAAAAACTGGGACATTGAAGCAGGAGAGGAAGATGACGTGATCATCAAATTTTGAGAAGTCATTCATACTTTTGAGGCTTAAAAATTCTTTGCCAAGGAATTAAATTGAAGTTCCAGTTTATGTATTCATTGAAGGAATAGTTCATGTGTTATTGTAATTCAATTAAGTGTCACAGTTTTGCTCATTAACATGCTTAAAAAATACTTTTTAGCCGAAAAAGCAGTTTTTGGATTTATAATTCGTACGTTAGAATTTTCAAGTTTTACAAAAAGAACTTTTTGAAACCTTAGAAAACTGTTTTGTCTAATGTCGTGCGTTGTATCTTAGTTTTTAGCGCCTCTACTTTATTAAAATGTATCCGAATGACCTCCCAAAATTTGTGCTGACATCATCAGACAGTTGCTACTTAAAGGAGTCAATAGTTAAAGCACCAACGAACGTTGAAGTAAGTAGATTAGCAAAGCTTACTCAAGATTCGTCAAACACACATTAAGGAGAGATGTGGTGTAGGGGTTAGCGCAGTGTCCCAATACGAGAGAGGTACCCGGTTTGAATCTCCTCCCCGACCTTTCTCAAGGAAACGTTTAGACGCTAACCCTACCCACAGACGGAGAACCGAAACTGATACGGACACGACACTGCCTATCGGAAAAAGTATAAGGACGGTGTGATGGCTGGCTTCGCCGGCAGGGCGAGGCTTATCCCTCCAACCCTAGCACCTAAATACAAAAAAATTGATTCAAAGAAAGTGCTCTTAGCTTAATACGATTGTAATTCAAGTCTTGAATATGGTATTCACAAATACGCAAGACTGAAGCCAGAAGGGGATGATAAGTACTTGAAAGTTCCGATAGATAGCATTTGCGAATACCAATTAAATTTTTGTACGTTTTATGCGTATTTGGGTTTTCATCAAACGTGAAGGCTGTGAGCATTGAATAGCCATATATGAGATCACAGGGAAATTGAATATAATTTGCCAAGACCTGTCATGCACTGAGTTTTGAAGTGTTTGGGCCCAACCCTAGCTTGAGCACTCCATGTTCGTAGTTTTGACGTAAGTCCGACAAATATCAGCTGTTTTATGATACGAACAATTCTGATCGGGTCAACTGAAGTAGCAGCCTCGGAAATTTTGGTTAGGTCTATTAAAGCGTATAACCTAGAGGGACTCTAGTTTAACCTAGCCACCACCTCACGTTTCGAAGGCCGTCTTAGACAATTTGGCGTTTGGTTGGTTGGCTCTAAACAGACTTTCTGAACTTTAAAGGTACGAAATTACGAAACCCTTTTTTTAGCCGACCCTGCACGGGCTTCTTTATAGGGCTGGTCAAGTGAACGCATTCATGAACAACTGACGTTCTTCCATGTATTAAAATCAAAGACAACATTGCCCAGACAAACTGCACTGTGCATGCATTGAATTTTGACATTTTCTTTTTTCCTTTTTACCTGCTGGTCTAAGCAAACAGCATTGTCATATTGGTATGTTGTGATGTCGTCATGCGAGTTATAATTGACGTTTACTTCTGAGCATGTCTAGTCAAGAAATACACTTCCATCTGAACCTTTACTCGATCTATGTGTCCTCCGCTTCTGTCCACTCAATACGATCATGCGAGATATTGAGCCAATTTGATAATGCGTTCACCGATCAACACCAAACAGGTTCATTTAGTTGGGTTTTGTAAAACAGCTCACTCAAAATCGCTTGATTATTGAAAATTCAATGAGCGGATGGTGCGACTTGACTGTGATGTTTGTCTTAGTTCTCCCTCCCAAAAATGCCCAAAATCAGGGTGTCGGACCGCAGTTTTCATTGAATTTCATTCACTTGACATGCCCTATTGATTCATTTCTCCTCCTCTGCCATGAGAATTGTAACAATCTGACACTCTTACCCCATTGGAATTATTTCAAGATCAAAAGTCTTCTCTTTCTTTTCTAAAGTGGATTTTCCTGGCCTAACGATCCCAAGCGCATTGTCCAATTTTTCTTGGTTCGATTGTAGTCACATTTCTGTCGAATCATTTGGATCACCCACGTTTAGGCGTTTTGATCGCTATATTGTCATATGGGGCAACTCATTCACTCATTCAGCAAGAAGTACGCTACAATGACAGTCCTAATCTTATTGTATGGATTAACACAAGCTGTTTTTCTCAAGGTCTCGCGGATGATTAATTCTTCAACGAAGAAAACAACATTTTTTCCGAAGAGAAGATATTTTCGTTGTATAGGATCAGATTGCAAAGGTAAACATTGCTCTTAAAGCACTAATTTGCATGGATGATTTTGTTTGACGATTGACGGGCTTATTCGTTTGATTTTAGGTAATTGCTCTAACTAGCTTTCTTTACTATTTTGAACATCAATCGTGACATTGTGTCTTTTTGATAATTGAAGTTCAAAATATTGCATGCCAAACCTGGGAAAAATAGGTCACACACACACTGGTTAAGATAAAAAGCATATACCTTCAATGCCCGACTAAAGCACAAATGGCATACTAAACCCACACAACATTTCCACTCAAAAGAATTATCAATTACCCAATATTCCGACCCTGGCTAGTTCTTGAACGTCTTCAGCCAATGCTTTTTTTCTCTTGGCATTAAGACCAATATACTTGGTTTCTTGCTTGCTGGCATCCTTGATGAATGACAATCAATCCGAAGTTCCCCTGTGCCAGTTCTAATTCAGTTTCATTCCCAAGCGTTGACCGAATTCGTTCTTCATTGAAGTCATAGTTCCTTAATTACCCCTCTCTCTGGGGGGTCCAATTAGGTGCGAGATCAATTGCATATTCCCATTATGTGTCCGTAATATCCGACCTTGAACACATAGTCCAACGTTCCGTACAGTCGTAGCTTTAGGGGCCATTCCGCTTTTATTCTGCCTTGATCGTCCCTAAAATGGCCAAAATGGTTGAAGGTTAATCCAGTGAACTATCTGGGGTGCACGTGTGTTATGCAAGGCTTTTGCTTTTGCCCCCCCCCCACCTTGACCTCGCTTTCTCTGAGGTGAGCGTCAGTTACTATCAGCTTCTGATATCCAAAGAAGAACAAANAGAGATCTTTTCATCAGGACAATGACTGGTAGGATTCATTGACTACTTCCTCTTAATATCATGGTGTTATGTCAATAGCTAGGGCCTCACCATCCATCCATCGTCTTTCCTGAAACAAGACCAACGCCACCACTTGGATGGCTGCCTGCTTGGCTGGTTGATATCAGGCTTGCAACATGGTGAAACGACCTCCTTCTACTGTAGAATCCACAGAGCCGAAGGAGGGAAGCTCCTTTGTGAGTCCAATGATCGTTCAGGATCAAAGCAATTGCCCCTTCAATACCCTTCCGTCTTTTGGCGGGTCACACGTCAAGTCATAATGCCACCGAAGTTGCTGCTGCTCGAGATGATCAAGTGACGGATCACTTCCAATGAAGTGAAATTGAAAAAAAAAGAACGAAAGAGACATGCCTGCTTTACTTTTAGGCGACATTCACCTTGACCTCGCTTTCTCTGAGGTGAGCGTCAGTTACTATCAGCTTCTGATATCCAAAGAAGAACAAACATGATCTCCAGAGAGACGGGTCGGGAAACTTGCTTGATTTGAGAGTTTGTCATTGATAAATATTCGTCCAGTAATGAGCACGATTTTGGATCTGTACTGGTTCGGTCCTTCAAATCCCGTTGCGTGAAGAGCTGTTCAGAAAGCTTCTTGCGGTTTCGATCACAAAAGGAAAATGAGTGCTGAACATGGTTTCTAAAGGTCTGAAATTAGCGTCTCAATTCGAGGTGCAAGAGTGCAACCCTTCATTTGAGAAGAAATATGACTAGGATTTTCTTCACTGGGAGGGAGCCATGAATTGCGGTGATTATGGTATATAAGGACGGCTATTATCAAATCCAGAATCAGCTTCCATTCGTATCAATACACGCTATCTCATATTGGAATGGTTCACCCATTGACACCGCCAGTCAGTCTTCTTGTACTTGCATAGGACCTCCCACAAAAAAAATCATTGGTCATAATTCACCAAACCTAGCTTAAAATAGGAATCCCTTGGGAAGTGAACGAGGAAAATGATAAATCATGCTATGACTCCTCAACAGAAGTCCCGTTGTCTCGAGACGTTTTTGCTCTATTCCAATGAGCGCAAACCACGAGAAGGATATCTTCATCAGTGATTTGTTATTCCTGGATTTACCTTGACCTAATTTGGGGGTTCTGCAAGGCACCGTAATTGAGTCGCGAATGAGCTGCAATTGCTGTCATTGGAAGTCCAGCTCGGTGAAAATTGCCCGTTGATTTAGCAATTGTTATTTAACTCCTACAAGGACAAATGGGTTATCAATTTCGAATTAAATCGGATGCTCTTACTCATAATAATAGAACCTCCCACTGGGTTGCCCTCCATAAATCATGAATACAAATCGAGATCAGCCTCCCAACAACAATTAAAAAAAACAACCCTTTTTGTTTCTTTAGCGAGATTCAATTCGTGGACACACCACCAGGTTCAGGTTATTGATGAACTTATTCCGATTTAATTGCTTTTTTCCCCATGATTTCTTAGCACGTTGTTCTTCCGTTGAATTTCTTCGGATGAATGATGTGTGAAATCGAAACTGACTTTCCACAGTTGGAGAAACGGCATGAGAATTATGTTTTCAAGCTCGCTTCCTCCCTGAATCCCTGAAGAAGTACTTGACAAAGAGTCCATTCAAAGAACTCGATCAACCATCGCAAACATTCTGAAAGCTGCTCATGTACTCGAATGCACTGGCGAAATTCCTCCCAACCTTGATCAAAAGTTGAACATCATTGGGTTTCGAATCTCTTCATTCGCTTTATTGACTCCTTTTTGCTAATGTTAATCCAAAATATAAAAAAATATCTTAAAATCTAAACATTTTGGAGAGCCTTTGTAAAGCAGTGCTTAATAACTCCTAGATTATAGACCCCCAGAACTAGACATTGAAATGGTAGTACGTATGTTCAAAAGGAAAAGCCTGTTCTTGGTTAGGATTAAAATGTTTGGCAATTGCAAAAAACTGCACTGATTCATAAGGTTTGTGTCGATTTTGTAAGTGCAAGGGGTCTCCCAAATTTTTGTTAGGCTTGAAAACAGAGGCGATTTTTTCACGTCCGTTTGGCGGAGAAATTTCATTCTGAGGTGGGAGGATATGATTACTAAAAGACGAAGAAGACGATCTGGACATTGTCTTTGAATAAAAAAAGAGTGACTTGAACTGTGGGAATTGCAAGTGTCTCCTCCGTCTATAATTCAATTGGACTTTGATTGGAATGTCAGCCAGGGATTCCAAAGATAATTGGTAGTAAATGAAGATTTATTGCACAAACTGGGTGTTCTTCTAATCGCAGACATTTACGACACAGATCCACTTTTTGCAGTCCCTAGCTTCTTTTAGTCCCTTTGATTTGACACTAAATGCCGGTTTTTGCCTACCAAAAACACAGACCTCTCATTCATTTATCGATGGACCTACCAATATGAGCCACGCCGAACAAAAAATAGGTGTGGAGAGCCTTTAGTGATTAATCGCCATCTCTCTATGAGATCTCTACGTTAAATTGCTATAACCTTGGTGGACTTGAATCTTGAATGACCAACCGGAACCTTTGTCAGTGCCTAAATTGCTTCTCTTTTTGCGCGAAATACCGCAATTACGAGCAATCATCACCATTTGATTGGCCTTGAAAATTTCAATAACGGCCAAGATCAAAGAGTTATTGGTCAGGCTTGCGTTTTGTGTACTGTACGTAGCTAGCTATAAGGGTTCATGTTTTTCGTTGGATCACGCCACGAGATTCCGAGATTCCCAGGCAGACGAGAAGCAGAGGAGACAATAAATCAGTTTGTTGTTATGAAATTGTGGGCGGGACTCTTTTTGGCGTTTTGGCATAAATCAGGAAATCAAAACCATGCCATCACATGAGTAGAGATTGATATCGTGCTATTTCCACAGCGATCAAATGACTTACCCTAGCTCATCATGTGGTGTGTCCAGCCAAAGCTGAGCTAGAGGTACAAACTCAATGGATGATCAGTGGTGTGATGTATTGTAAAGTGAGAAAAAAGGAGTCTTCAAGGGTTAGTGAGCATTTTGGGGTGTTGACAACTAGCATAAAAAGAACCCAAGGACTGAGAGATCATCTGAGGTGAGATGCCACACCCTAGTTGGATTGGCCAGGCTTTCTTTCGAATCGCGATCGATTTGTTGTATTACTGTACTATATAGGGGCTTTCCAAAGAGAGTGAGAGTAAGTAAGAGTGAGTGAAAAAAAGAGAGCGATCGGGATGATGATGAGTCTGCCAAACATTGTGAGCAGGTGATGAAAGTGAAAGGGATGGATGAATATAATCCCCGAAATGGCAGAGATCTGTCTTTCAACAAAAGGAGAAACAATCCACACATAGTATGAGTTATGACTTCTTATTTTCGACCACTCACCCCCGCTTTCTTGACAGGTGGAGCTGGAGAAGTGATGAGAGGCGAGTAACCAGAAAAGCCACACCAGCCAAGAACCCAAGGAAAAGTGTCTCTTTTCCATCGTTTTTTTTCGTTTGAAACCAGCCGCCGCTGCCGATGAGATGAGATTGTGTCTGGTGCCAATACTGGTAAGAAAGAGCATCTTCCTGATCATTTTGACTTGGACAATGGTGGTGGTGCTGGTGGTGGTGATGATGGTGATGGTGGTGATTGTCGTGGTTCTCGATGCCTGGTTCACTCCCCTCACACAAACCAAGTAGCACACGCACTCATTGACAGTGGTTCAAATCGCTGAATCACGGGGTTTTTCACTTTTTTTTTACTTGTTACGGACACAACAAACTATGCAAATGCTTTAGAGGTACGACGGGCTTTTATCTGATGGCTCACAAGTGTCATGAGAAACTCGACCAAAGCGTATTCCCGAACCATATCTTCATTGCGATGATTCCTGGAAGAACGAGGACAGAATATCTTGATTGATTGATAGTACTGTAAAATGATGGGGAATGATTGAAATACTAAATTTGAGAAAATAGCTTGGTAATAGATCGAACGGCATAAGCAACATGGTGTTGCACAAGATACGTAGATGAGGTTTCAACTTGATCAAGCTTTTTGCCATTTAACGTACAAATAAATCCCAAGGATGTAAAAGCAATGTTAAATCTTAGTTGGCATTTTTCTCAACTAAATGATGTTGCTATCCCAATTCAGGATGGTAATGATACTAAATTAGAACTTAATTTGAAGAGCAGTTGTAGCCATTGGTTTAATTTGGGTTTCGAGGACAATAGATCTTACACCAATGTTCAATCTCAACCTCACTGATCTGTTTTTTTATTTCAGAGTTTCGTCACAGTGTGGTTGATTGCTTTGAAGTTAAAACGAAGTTTGGCAAGTTAACAACCATGAAATGCAAGCTCAATAAAGAAGTGGGCTACATAGGTTCAAACCAGCCCAAAGATCAGTGGTGGGCATCGATTAAAAACGTAATCGCTTATCGTTATATTTACTTAAAAAGCTGATGCATTTTGCCACAATGACATGAAATGCTGTAATGGAAAAACTAAACATAATCTTTATTTTTGCTCATTGTTATTGTTAGCAAGAAAACCAAACCAAAACTCGTTACGTCTTAAATGGATAAAAAATAAAACGAAATTATTATGGATATCAGTACTATAAAAGTCCTAAATCTGCTATTAATATCTTAACAGACTATCTTAAAGGAAAGTTAACGTTTTAACGAACTAGAAAAGTAACAAGAGTTCACTAAAACTATAAATCAAAAACGTTAATGGTGACGTATTAAATGATTCGTCAAAAACAGTGAAAGGGGCTTTAATCCAAGTCAAGCTACTACTAAAATTTCCACCATTTCCATTTCCGAACATTTGGATATTCTTCTTGAAGCTGCTAACAATATTTTGAACATCATTCAGTTTTCGTGGATTTACTTTCATAATTACTCGTTTGTTTGCATGCCGAGAGTCAGAAGACAAATAAAAGCTTTTCAAATTGAGCTATAGCTCCAAAATAAACCATGGGTTAATTGCAATATGCAGTCTTAACTTATTGTCCAAACAATCTTTAGTGGCTACGTTGAACGCACAGAAATTGACGTCAAGGTCCTGGGTTGATCGATTGGCAACCCCTCATTTAAAATGTTAAAGGAAAGCACAATTCAAAAAAGAATTACGAAGGTTGATTGGGATGATCTAAAATTGGCGTCGATAATGAAAAGCTGGTGCTATTTCAGGTGACGAATTGGAGCGTGTGACAGAAAATACCGGTTTTGAAGGCCACCAACCAATAAAAGTCTAGACACCGCAGGAAACCAAAACTCACGACCTTTTTGTTTCAACACTTGTAGCACTTTAATATCTAATAAAATCTCACACCCCAAGTAGCCTTTTGATGGTCAATATAAACGCCTTCATATCAGAGCATTATAGCTGCCTACTTTTTTAAACCGGGATACACAGTCTATTTGTATTTTTACTTTTTTACTCCTACTGGAAATGTCTTGACTTGAAAACGGTGAAGATAAATAGCACAATTGTTTTTTTTTTTGGAAGTATTATTTTGTTGCCCCATCATCCAGACCTTATCATTATCAAACAAAATTGCACTTCTAACTGTTGATACTTGCCAGTCAAGTTATTAATCCAATATCAACGTGTCATGATGGAAACAACCAAGATATTTCAAAACAACCCAAATCGTTCAACCTCAAAATTGAGAGAGCCTTTTGTTGTAAAGAAAAGAATATTTGTATTATTATTATTATTTTGCATTTTGAAAGCAGTTTCCGCAAGTTTTCACCACTAAGTCTATCCACCACTGTCAGGTTTGTACGCAAATTTTCTCAACCAAAAAGCATCAAATTTCAATGATGTTGTTGCATTGATCAATAATGTTTAATAGTGATTGCACTTATTTTAATTTCCCAATGGTCAAAGCTAACAAATGCATACCTTAAGTTGAGGTGGTCCCAACGAGTAGTCAACGATAACACGAAAAATACTGATTATGGAATCATTGAACTTTCTTCGAAGACATGTTCACAATCAGAGGGCCAAGGAGCAACTGACCCGCATGTCACATGTGTGAATCCTGGGAGATTGTCGCTATTTTTTTGCTTCATAATCCAAAGGACCTTTTCCCAATGCCCCCTCCCTTTCGGCTTCTTTAGCGACAGTTTAGGGTGGCCAAACCTAACCATTTGTCATGGGAAGGACTGAATGTATACTTTTGCCACAATTGTAAACTAATATTGCTCTAAACAGGATGGATGAATTGAGTTCTCTATTTTGGGGGGGATACATTATATGTATACTCTTTCATTTAAACAATGACATTGATTCAAGGAATTGGTTACAGTCACCCTGTGGACCGTGTTTTGGTGTGGTATCTCACATTTTGACCAAATTGCGGGAGGATCCTCTCTCTTTCACCCGGGTCTGCGACGTTCGGCTTCGAGAGTACAAAACTCCAACCGGGCAACTCGCCGCCATTTGCCGTTAGCCGGAACTCCTCTTTTTTTTCTTCTTCTTCAAAAGGCGCAATTCCGCTTTTTGTGGGAGAATTTTTCTTTCACTCCCATTCTCTCCATAAAATTCCGAGTCATTGAGGACATCATAAGGTGCGTAGCTGCCATTCACTTGCCTTGGTGTGAGCGAACTGGGTGTTCTACGGGCCAGTGTGTACAAAACGTCTCGTAATATCACCCATTTAACTAGACCAACAAGGCGATATAAGATTGTCGAAAAGGAGCAATGGAGAGGCTACGTTGCTCCAGATTGGTCAGATGGATGAGTCCTTTCCACTTCCCGAAAAGGGAAATCTGGATCTCTTGACGTTAGCCAAAGAAATGAAATCATTCAAGAAGTCGTCATCAGCAGCAGCACCATAAGTAAGCATCATCATCAACATCATTCAGTACATTATCACAACTGGGAAGACCAAACATTTGGAAGCCAAACGCGTGGAAAATGGGCACCTATCCAAATCATTTCCACTACAGAGGGAATATCAACCACATACATGCAATACTCTCGTGAATTCTACTGGTGGTCAAATCATGTCTCATTTCCATCGATTGAGTTTTCCAGTATTGAGCTGTTCTTACATTGGCCAGAATTAGAATAGAGTGAATGTGAGAATTGAGCGCTAGCTTGTCAAGAAAACTGACGGAGAGTGGTTGACTGTTCTGCGTCAGACGCCTAAATCCACCACCCAGAAAGTCAATCGTCACCTTTGGTGAAAGGCTTGAGTCCTCTTGCAAAGTGGCAATGTTCCGGCCAAGGCGTTCTTTTCTTCTCTTGTCCTCTACTCTCCTTTCTTTTCTCAATATCAAGGCAAACAAATTCGTTCAAGGCGATTAATTGGATGATAGCTTTTCCCATCATTAAGCGTCATCAATAATGCAAACTTTTGTTGTTGCAAGGTTGGATATTCAAATGAGTCCAATTCATTACCTGATTTCCGGCCATGTTCTTCATAATGCACAGTGCTCACACATCTCTTTGTTACGAGGCGATAATGTCCAAACTCGGGATTAACGATGACGCGGCATAGGTATTTTTCAAGCGATAAACGCATCGAAATAGGATGAGCTCTATTCAATCTCAAATCTCATTTGAAACATTTGAAATCTGATTAGAGTGAAAAATGCAAAGTTGAATTTGGTAATTGTATGATCATCGGGACTTTTCAAACATGTGGTTGGATATAACGCACGTTTAAGTCCAGAGATGCTAACTCTGTACAAGTCGATTATCCAGCCGCATCTTGAATATTCCTGTCTATTTCAGCAGGTTTGCAAAAGGTCGAGCAGGTCCAAAGATGTTTTACTAGAAGCATTGAGGATATGAAAGAGCTCTCGTATTGGGCGAGACTAAAAAAGTTGGGACTATACAGTGTTCAGAGAAGGTACGAAAGGTATCTGATATTGTACGTCTTCAAAAGCATTCATGAGCTTTGTCCCAACCCAGGATTTAAGGTCAATTGTAGTGAGCGTAGGGGCTTAATGTGCGTTTTGAGAGCACCTTCAAGCCCTCGCGATTTCAGGCTAGTTAAAACAATGAAGTCCACATTGTTTCTTTCTTGGGCTCCTTCATTGTTTAATTTGCTTCCCTCTAATATTCGTAGGGCTTATGTAGGCGTTGATCCAGTAGCATCCTTTTAAGTCAGACCTGGACAATTTTTTGATCAAAATACCCGATCAACCAATCCTACATTCAAGGGCTAGCCAGATACGTCAACTCTAATTCGTTGGTGCATCAAATATTATGCATATGAAATCAAGTAAGATTAGTACCTTTTCCCGTCTTGAACTGCTGGGAATCCCAATTCCAGTACTTGTAAGGAAGTCCGCAAAAAAGGAATTTGAAAGGAGAATAATGACGAAGAGTACATGTGAAGAGTAAATACCAGTAGTGGGCCTATAATCATACCAGAGATGTATCTGACATTATCTTTTGTGATCCCCACCTATTAGTTCAAAAATAATTTTCCGTTCTATTTTGATAGTTCTTGGCACGAGGTAAGATTTCAAAACTTCATTACAGTCTTTCATCGCTACAAATCACTTTTGTGGTCATTGAATTACCTAAATGGCTCATCCCCAGTAACGACCCTGATCATGCTTCCGTAATAAAAGGTCAAGACTATATGTACATAATTGTAATCGCAAATGTGACGTTCAATTGTAAGTTAAATGCACAAGTCTCGATCTTGACCACTTCCAAGTTGTTTCTCTCGGATTGTGTACGCTGGAGTATTTCTCAATCGTTGATGATTTGTACAAATGTGAATGTGATCCATCTTTAAGCAACGGAAAAAATGGACTTGTGTGAATTAAGATTCACGGTCAATTACCGTATTTGTATCCAATATCGCTTGAATGAAAATTATCAAAACATAAGCGTCTGCGATAATCTGGTTCTCAATTGTCAGGTAATTTATGAAGGTGCAGATCACGATTGAATACCTTCTCTTGCTAAAAAAAAAGATGACATTCAATAGAAATTATATAATTTTTGCTTTTCAAAATCGTTACCATGAGCGTTGTGAAAGTGCTCGGCACACACATCTTAAAACATAGACCTTAAACGAAAGATTCAAATCATTGCTCTTACTTATCTAAACCTTTTTTTATATTGACAGGTTGTTTTTTTTACAAGCACTTCAGGTCGATTATAAATCAATAACAATGAATTGACAGATATTTTTCGTAATAAATATGCAATATGCAACCGTTTTGATCGAGTTAACTAGGCATTTGAGCTAATCCAGATATTGTCCAACTGTACTGGGAGTCCAATAGAACGTGTGAACATAGGCTCTCATATCGAAATTAGAAATGGTTTCTGATCCTCTTTAGAAATGAATCGGTCTATCCGTGTCTCTCAAGCACAAACTTGCTACCAGAGCATGGCTGCGGTGGGATTTCAAAGTCAAGATCATACAAAGTCAAGAGAAGATTTGAAACAGCTACTTGGTGTTTTATTTTTCCTCGATGTTTTATTTAAACCCTTTTTGATGGAGTTAACTAGGCATTTGAGCTAATCCAGATATTGTCCAACTGTACTGGGAGTCCAACAGAAACATTGAAAATGGATGTAATGCATGTCTATAAGGAAAAAAAGACAATGAAAAGAACGGAGTGGCAACATTTTAAAAATACATGAGAAATCGGAAAGCGGCAATCTCATACGGATGTATTTTGAAATCATCCCATTATGACATCCCCTTCAGACAAAGAGGCAATATTTCGAGTGTCGAGGGTTATAGTTCTAGTATATACATATATTTCTTGAATGTGGTTGGGCCGAGGAGCCAAGATCCCAACAATTGTGGAAGGTGGAATCCAGATAGTCACGAAAGTCAAGCTCGCAATTAGGTCATAATAGATTTTGACAGCGATGATGGGTGTTTCTCAAATTAAGATCCAGAGTACATATAGCCAGGACATTTGGATTACTTTTTTGATGAAAAAAAGCATGGACCGTACATCAAGAGGTAGCCAAGATAATTTCAATTGTAGTTGTTTTTACATTTAAGTTTTGGTATGTCAGACATAATACCGTATTTTTTACACATACTCGCGGTCAATTGTTCAGCAACATTTCAATGCAACCCACGTTCATGTAGAATGAAAACGCCCCAATTTATGTTCAAGGCGTTAATTTCACAGTTATAAAAATACTTTCTAATTGATTTGTCCTAACTTTGTCCAGGACAGATAAAAGCAAACTCAGAAAAACAAGTAGAAGAGCTACAATCTAAGAAGAAATAATATTGTACTACCATTGACATGTCTGGCAAGGATTGCCAAAAATCCAATCCCATCGCACAAATAGGGCGGGCTTGCTGAAACCAACCAAAACATCTGAGTGTCATTTCTCTACAAAAGCTCTAGACAATCCTGATGTCCTGCTTCAGAAGGACTCCACTCCTTAGAATTTATTTTTAAGAACGATCCTTGTCTCGTTGCGACTCATAAAAATGGTGTCAAGTTTCATCTTTAAGCAGCTTGTGGGCACCAAAACTGCGGTGTATTTCATTTTAAGGATTCTAATGACTTGCCCACCAGTTTTTTTTAGGAGGCCTTCATTACTTTTTCAATTTGGGCAGAGTACCTTGACCTAATGAGAATGATTTGTGGTCTGGTCTAGTGCATTAGCTAGCTTGGCCCAGAAATTTCAGGAGGTGGGTCACATGTGACGACTGTTCTAGTCGAAGTTTCGCTAATCAATTTGAATTTCAGCACTGGTATTAGAACAAAAGATATTAGTGTCCAAAGGTTTTCAGTTGAAATTTGCCTGATTTGCCATGACAGTCAAGTTGATTTTGAAACATGAACGTTGATAAGGGAAATGCAAATGAAGTTCTTAAGGTGGAGACAGCGTTGCTGAATCGGCTGTTGTTGTTGTTTTTGTTGTTTTTAACATCTGATACGGAAAAAGCCAAGTTAAATAAGGAACCATGGTAGCTGCGTGGTCTAATGTTTTTGATAGATGCACGAAATGGTTCCCCAGAGGGCGTGGAGTCGAGTCCTGCCTTCGGAGAATACCTTTACATCGAATAGGCGAGGAAGACTACAAGGTGAAAAAAATTACATTCATTTTGATGATGGCAATGTTTCCCCATACTCAAGTATTCATTTAAAATTAAACCCCAATTTTGCATTAAGAGGAACGATTGACAACGTAATGAAACTTCATAAATGATATAATCATAGCCAAGAGATTCTTATGATGACCTGTGCTTACAAGGCGTATTATGTGTCTCTGAGCTTTTCTTTCGTAATAGAGAATGGGGTTGAAGCAACAGGTTTTAATCAATTTCCACAGAGAAATCTTTTTTCTTAATGGTGAATACTGTTTTCGGAGGGGTAAACGAACCTCTCTCCGAAACTGGCAAACAATCATGTCATACATCTATTGGGAAAGTGAACCTGCTCAATAATATTTCATGTTATGGTTCATGACATATTTTCTAAAACATCAAACTTAATTTCCTCAACATTTACCTTTCCTTTTGAAGTTGAGGCATTGAGCAAAGATAAAACTCCATCAAATCACATCAGGCCGTTACATACCAGACTAAAAATATATAACTTTCAAAAATTGATAATCATTCACTTTTCTACTGGTAATGTTAGTTGCCCACTGAAGCGGCACCGACCTGTTGCTCAAAGAAGAATCAATGTCAACCTAATTAAAAATCGTCAAGAAGTTTAAGACACCTAAATCTTTATAGATATCACCAAAAATTGCATTACAAATTGCAATTTGAGACCAAAGATAGGAAAACACCGGGCCATTAAAGTGCTTTGTTCATTTGGGGTGAAGCGATCTGTAGGGAGGAGTTTTCTGACGGTCAAAGTAATATTTTCCACGCCCCTGAAATTAGTGACTTGTCAGAGCTTGCGACCATACGTGCAATTTTCCTAGGTTATCTGAGCACAGCGAGTTCCATTAAACTACGTATCCGAGGTGTGAATTTTTAAAGAATGCAGCTCCTTTCTAAGTGTATACATTCATTATTTTATCCCTCGATTTATCGTTTTGGCAAATAATCGTGATCTATTCCTAATCAACACCTGTTCAAACCATGATTTAATAATACCCGAAAGAGTTCATTCTTAGAAAGGGGGCCCTTCGGAAGCCTTTGGCAAGAAGTTTCCTCAAGAAACAATAATCCACAAAGGAAATCGGAGAACTTAATTACTGCCGATTAGTCCGCATCAAACCAAAAGCAAATAATGTTCAATAAGGTAAGAAGATCAATTTCTGTGTAGAGTGCTCATCTGCAGTATTTTCCATTTTGGCTTCTTTTTGCAGGATTTCCATTTTGGGATTTACTTCATCTTTGCTATTACGAAAATAACTTATCAGTTTGAATCCAGCGCTTTATCATACGTGTACGTTTTTTTGAAAAATGGCGAAACCGAGAGTGCCTGAAAGTCTTAGTGGTGTTATTTCAAACTTTTTATTACTGGACTCTACATAAGGCTTTGTAATCTCCTAAGATATTGAACTAACTAAACTGTACATCATAAGTAGCTCAAAAGCGTGTTTCAAATTACTGATGGGACCACTCACCTTCCGACGGAAGAAAGCAATTCGGTACTGCAGATATTAAAAGAGCAGAATCATTCCTTAGGTCAGGTCCGGCAACCATTTCAGACCAAGAAAATACACGGCACGATATAATAATGCACGGAGTGCAAGTAGATTGATCACACCAGTGTGGTTTCTCCAGCAAACAAGCAAATTTGCTGAGTGATCAACAAATTGTACACTCGAGATTTGTCTCCCTCCCCCCCCCAAAAAAAAGGGACTCGTTTTGTCCAAGGTTTGATCAGTTTATCAGTTTGGTTTATTAACTTACTGGATTAAGTTCTTAAAACTAGAATGGTTAGGACATGGTATGAAATATGATATCAAAAATTGTTCTCAAAAGTATCTCAGATCTTTTTGTAGTACAAAAAAGATGTATATGGGTGAAAAAATATTGGATACAAAAAGGCATCAGTAATCTAAAATTTGTTCTCAAAATATCTCAGATTGAATCTCTTGGTTTCTTAGTAGTTGTGGAGCTTCCTTACGAAGACATACAGATTGCTGTTTTTTTCCAAGATCAAGCTGGTCTCCTTGATGGGTGGGTTTCAAATGGAGCTCATCAAGAGAGAAATCCACGTTTGGTAAGGTGGCGATGGACGTAACTGCAATTGAGGTTTCTTTGGCGGGTCCTACACCTGCGAGGATTGGGGCTTCATTTTGAGAGTCTCCGTATTAGAATTGTCTCCAGCTTCACTCTTATGAATATGACGGATGAGATCATTGACGGCGAGGGCATCGAGGTTCTTGCACACAAAGTAGAGCACCAACCAGTCTCCCAACTTCTCAGCAAAGGAGAGAGAGGCAGGGTCCAAAATGGCTTCCACATCCGAGCGCTTGGTGGATTTGCTTCCCTTGACCGTGATGAGAGCCACTCTGATTTGGGGACCAAGGAGAACTGCGATACGATAGAGCAAGAAGATACCAGTGACAATGGCCACAATGACCAACCAGAACCAGATGAAGATGAACATTTTCTCGTTGATGATGTTGAGAGGCAAAACGCAGAGGCCGTCTTTAGGCTCTATCGTTCCCGAGGGACCATATTTGTTGAAGGTACACTTAGTCACCTTGGGGAAGACGATGTGCATGGGGTCGCCGCGGCTTTCGGGCTCCATCTCGGAGAAGCTCAAGACGTCCAATCCGTAGGTGCTGAACTCGAAACCCAAGAAGAAGTCGATGAAGTAGATCTGAAGGATGATGTTGACAAAGTTCAGGACCTCGCAGGCGAAGTAGCGAAAGGCATACAGAGCGTGGGTGCCTCGGGTTTCACGGAAATACTTGACAATGGTGTCGATTTGAGATTGCTTGCTATCCTCGTTGATTATGGGTTCCATCAGATCTAATAAAAAAAAGCATTTACTCAGTCAGGATTGATTACCTTTACTTCTGTATATTTTCCGCTTCAACAAAGTTACCTTGAACCAGCATTTTGATTTTGCCACCTTCAGAGGTTTTCCACAAGTAGCGAGGGACGTAGAAAAGAATGGCTTCAAAGAAGAGAAAGAAGCACACCCACTGATAATAGGCGTGATGCTTCACCTCCTCTCCTTCTTCCATGTCGGCCAGGGGGGCCACGCCCGGATGAGGTGCGTCTTTACCCTGCTCAATCTTCCATCTAGAGAATTGAAAGCATCCAAAATAACAATTCGAACTCCATCCCAACTACTATCATAACCTACCTCGTTGGAATCGAGAATGTGGAATGGATCCAACAATAGGTGTCCATGATACCCCCGGGGATGCCATCGACCATGCAATCAATGGGATCACCAATGTACTGCCTGGATGTGACCAATAAACTGGCCAAGACGAACACGATGACCGTGCCCTTGTAATGGAGTCTGAAGATGTTATTGTCGATCCAGACCTGGTCGAACTTAAGAAAATCCTGGAGTTGCTTGAACAAGCCCAACATGTTGTCGACAACTCGGTGGGCTTTCTTAGGTTCCAATAACAGACGCGTCCACTCTCACACGGTCACCGTCGAACTGAAGGTCAGTCACGCAGGCCTTCGTGGGTACTAGAACCTTTAAACAAGACACCAACGAGCAAGAGCGAGCAAGTTGCAACCTACCAACCAGGCAACCAGGCAACCAGGCGTCTCTTTCTTCTCGTTCCCAACTTACTGATGATGCCAACGCTATCCTATGCTTAGGATCGGACCTGCACCAGCACGATGGAGAGAAATGCCTGTAAGAGGAGTCGCAGGCTTCGAGTGGTTTGACAGGTTTTTCTGGCTAGGCGGGCGGAAAAAGGAGACGTTTCCGTTGAAGGCGAGGTGAATTTCCTTTACATCACATCAGGCTTGTCACTTTGGAGCGCTTGGGCTTAATAATTTAAGTTAGTTTGAGCAATATTATATTTGTTAGCAATTCGTTGTCATTGAATTGAAGAGTAAAAGGAAAACTGCTATCAAATGGACCAAAACAGATGAATGTATCTACACGTTTCCGCGTTTGATAGGTATGGCCTACGCTTGGACAAATTGGCGTCGCTGTAGAGAGGGAAAAGTTCAAACACACAATTCAAAGAAAACCAACTTGGGTAGATTAGCTCAACCTGCGAGCGTGGACAATTGTTGGATTAAGTCATCTAGATCTTTGACGGCTCGCTCCAAAGTGGAACCGGGGGTTGTGGTGACGTCCATTGTTTCGGTCATAGGCATCATTTTCATTGGTATTGGGTCCATATCCTTGGGCGGCATCTTGTCCATATTTTTGGGCAAAGTCTCGGATTCCAATGGCATCTGTTTCATTTTTTCCGGCATCTTATCCTCAGTTGTTGGCATGACTTCCATTTTGTCTGGCATCTTTTCCATCTTCTTGGGCATGGCTTCCATTTTCTTAGGGATGGCTTCCATTTTCTTAGGGATGGCTTCCATTTTCTTGGCCATTGCTTCCATTTTCTCTGGCATCTTTTCCATTTTCACTGGCATCTTTTTCATCTTCTCTGGCATCTTTTCCATCTTCTCTGGCATCTTTTCCATCTTCTCTGGTATTTTTTCTATTTTGAGGGGCATTTTCTGCGGTTGCCCAGGCATTTTTCCCATCTTCACGGGCATCTTGTCCAATGCCTTGGTGATCTCCTTCACACCTTCCATCTTTTTCATCTCTGGGGTTGGTGGAGGGAGAGCCGGGACTGGAGTAGTCGTTATTGGCGGGGATGGGGGCGTTGAAAGGAGTAGTTTGGGAGGCAGTGTGGATGGTGTCGGCACGGAAGGAAAGGGAGGTTGAGATGGAAGCGGTGTCGGCATTGGCGTGGTCACCAGTTCAGGAGCCTTTGATGTAGGTGTCGAAGGGGATGTTGTAGGTGGAGGGGCTGTTGTTTTGGGTGAGGGAGGCAGAGTGGGTACGGCAGTTACTATTTGCGGCTCAGATATTTGTGGAGGTATTACAGTTGGGGGAGCTGGAGATTGTGCTACTGGTGGAGGGTTGGTCAGTACATTCGTAATCAACGTAGTCAATGACTGGACCAATGTCAAGGTTATCTTCTATGATGGGAGAGAAGACATGTTTGCAATAAAACCGTTTCAATTGCTTAAAGAGCAACTTACCTGAAAAGAGTCGCGGCTATCAGTTTCAATTGGAGCTGGAGTCGTAGGCATTGTGGTTGTAGTCTTAGGTACGGTCGTAGTAGTAGTTGTGGTTGTAGTCGTCGTGACTGTAGTGGTCATGGCAGTAGTGGTCGAAGTTGCTTGCGGATATTCTCCGGGAGCAACGTAATCCGTTGCTGGCATGATCTGCTCCGGAACCAAATAGGATCCCGGAGCGGTGTAAGATGTCGGTGGCTTTTGATAAACCACTTGTGGGGGACTAATGTACCCATTACTTGGATCAGTAAACTGATGGTAAAGATCCTCGCCAATTTCCTCATGAACATCGGGCACTGTATAAGCTGGTTCATCATAGTACAAATGTGTCTCCTCTTCGTAAATGGTGTCCTCTTGAGGGCGATCCGAACCTTTGTCTTCGGAATGGTATTCAGGATAGAGATTCATTCCAGAATTGCTGGTGTTTGGCGACTCCTCGACATTGTAAGAATCGTGGTGATTTTGAATGGCTTGCCCCTCAGATTCGATTTCGTTGTAAAGAGGTAGAGCTTCATTGATATCATGGTAATCGATTGGCTCTCTATGGTGCTGTGGTTCTGTTGGATCTTGCCCTCGAGTTTCATAGCTTGGCAAATCTTGATTCTGTTCGTACTGTGGAGTATAATTCTCAACTGATACTCCATATTCCTGGGGTTCACCTACTTCATAGTGGCTCTGTCCGGGTTCATCTTCAGATGGTGTCGGAGAGTAATTATGTAGACTGTTGTTGACTTCCTGCAAATCCCTGGCAAGAGTTTCCCTTGATTGCTTATAGTGTCCATATTTGTGATCATGTTCCAGGATCACGGATGGAGCTACGTTATACAGTGGTAACTTTGGAATTTCTTGGTACTCTGTTCCATGATATTGGACAGGGGCTGACTCACTTTCAGGATATTTGTGTTGACTGGGTTGTTCAGCGGGAACATTTTCTTGTGAATGTTCATTCGAGTAAGAAGAAGGACCACTTTGAAAATCATGACTCTCTTCGCCATGAGAGTAATTGGGTGTATTTTGAATGTCTTCTTCATAGCCTAAAGACGAAGAATAGCTCCGTAGCTCAATCACCTTCTCATAGTTCAAGATTGCAGGGTCTTCTTCGGCATAACTGGGCTCCGAATTATGTGGTTGATTGTAAACAGTCGACTGGTCTGGCTGTTTAAAAGGATAGATCTCTTGTAAATGCTCTTTGGAGTAACTTGGGAGAATGCTATGAGAATCGTGAGTTTCATCGGCATGAAGATAGTTGGGTATATTTTGAATGTCCTCTTCGTATCCTAAAGACGAAGATTGGCTCGGTAGCTCAAAGGCCTCCTCATAAGTTGAAGATGAAGGTTCAGCATAATTGGGCTCCAGAATATGTGGTTGATTGTAAACAGTCAACTGATCTGCTTGTTCAATGGGATAGTTTTCTTGCAAATGCTCTTCGGAGTAACTTGGGAACTCACTTTGAGAATCGTGACTCTCTTCGGTAGGAAGATAATTGGGTATATTCTGAATGTCCTCTACGTATCCTAACGACGAATGATAGCTCGGTAGCTCAAAGGCCTCCTCATAGGTTGAAGATAAAGGGTCTTCCGTGGTATGTGGTTGCAAATGGTCACCTGAGTAGCTTTGGAGACCAATATGAGTATCGTGGCTCTCTTCTACAGGATAATTGGGTTCATTATGGATCGCCTCTTCGTACGAAGAATAACCTCTAAGGCCGAGGATCTCCTGATTTGTGGTCAGTGGGTGTTCTTTGGCATATTCGGGCTCCACATTGTCGTGGTTGTGAGAGCTTGTCTCTTCAAATGAGTTTAAATATGTGTCGGCAGTTGCCACCACCCTTTCCTCATAAGCCTGGAAATGTTTTTGAGCCTCATATGCGGGAAGGTCATTTTCATGATTTGGGGTAGGGTGGACTTCTACGTAAGTCGGATGACTCATTGACTTTTGTGGATATCCGTTATCACTATAGGTTGGTAGTGAGTCCGTTGGTTGGTAATTGGGTAGAATCTCATCTCGTCTGCTACGCAAAAGGTGGCCTTGCAATGACGGATGAATCGGAATCAAAGGTTGAACTTGAGCCGTTCCAAGGCGACAAAGGATAAATATGATCAAATGCACAATTTGTCTCATGATCACCTCCTTCGATGTTTGACGAAGCAATGAAAACGCTTTGGGTTTTGATGCCCAAGAATAACAATTGTTCTCATTGCGTGATTAGCCATGCCATTCATTCTTCGATGACTTTTGAAATTCGCATGACGACTTGAGGTGAGTAAGAAAATCTTGAATGCAACTCCATCGGACATGAGATTCATCAAGCGATCAGATTAATTTTCTTCCCACATTGAACACTTATCATTGAACTGCTGTTGTTCCGAGTGTGATTTTGTGCATTTGACGATTGTCATTTCATCTTTAATAACGCTCCCAAACTTCCTCGTTTTCGTCACTTTGTCGCACTTTTCCTTGCACTTCGATTGGCATTACGGTGGAGTCCATCGAAAAGTCATCTCTTTCTTGTTGCTTCCTATCCTCCGTGTGTGTGGCCGAGCAGAAAGTGTTCTGCTTTACCAGCGTGGTTGGTTCCTTGTTGAAAATCCAGAGTGCTCTTAATTTCGATTCTGAGCAGAGGGTGTCCGCCTTGTAACTATATAAGCTCCTGGCAATCTCTGTCAAAGCATCAGTTCAATAACCAACATTGTTTAAGAATCAGTATGAATCGAGTAAGTACAACGGAGCGAAAAAAATAAGACGAAAATCCCCCGGCCTTGTTATTTACTCAACCAAAGCCTTGGAAAAATAGCTAAGTCAAGATCCACATTTTCAGGTTGTGATCCTCGCTCTCATTTTGGGAGTGTCTGGCAATCTTGGCCATCCCATGGAATCTCCTTCGGCCTCATCAGCTTTCCTTTCGAAGACAAACAAATACCAAACTTCAGAACCAGCTCCAAGAATTTTGGGACGAAATAGAGATAATGGCGATGATGAAGAGGTCGATCGTGCCAAACGGAGTTCTGGATCGACAGTTCCTTTAGTGGTATTCCAAAATGGTGTACCAACTATTGTGAAACACGACGATGGTACTCCAGTTATGTTGGGTGAGGATGATCAAAATAACATAGAAGTGACCAAGAGAGAAGCTGAACAAGCCGAAACAACAGAGGTCGAGATCCCAATCTTGGCCTTCAATGAAGATGGCCAACC
>NC_081441.1:3335283-3337548 GCF_007210705.1 Tigriopus californicus | reverse complement strand
GAGGTCGAGATCCCAATCTTGGCCTTCAACGAGGATGGCCAACCCATAGAGCTTTTGAATGATGATGGAACCCCGGTTGTTTACAAAGAAAACCAGAACCGTCAAAAGAGGAGCTTCAATGAGGACTTTTTTGATGACTTTGTCGAACTTGGTGGTGATGAGTTTTCCTTTGGCACTCCCAACTTCCATCGAACCAAGCGGGACACAATCCAGACCACAACTGGTATCCCTCTGGTTGTTTTTCAAGATGGACAATTGAAGGTGGTCAAGAAGTCAGATGGTTCTCCACTCACCATAGAAGAGGCTGAAGGGTTGGCTGGAAACAAGGCTCGAGTTAAGCGAAGCCCTGGGCGTAAAGGCAGACGAGGGGGCAAAAGAGGACGCGTCAACATCTCCATCGAAGAGCATGTCTTCGTCCTTAAACCTACCCACGGCCATGGACATGGTGGATATGGGCATCATCACGGACATGGACACGATCACCACTTTGGTGGATTCTTTTAACATAATCACAAAAGTTGACCTTTTGTAGACATATTGGCCCACCGAACCCATATTTGTTACATTGATGCTTATACCAATCAGAATTAAGCATACAACACATCACTGCTCAGAATAAATTGCCACTATTTGCAATTCTTTTGCTCATATTATTATTTCCACTGCAACGTTTTCCCAATCACTGAAATACCAGTGAAAATTGTAGAGATTGATGTTTTTGTAGGTTTTTACAGGCTTCTTTACCATTTTTGGAAATTTAATCCTTGACAGATCAAGAGTAAAAATCAGGGATGAGAAATTATTCAAGCCATTTTCGAACACCAGGCAGAAAATTGCAAAAACTCATGCAAAAAAGTGGCAGAAAATGGTAGAAAATGGCAAAAAATGAAACGTATTGTTTACTTGCCTGAAAAAATTACTCACCCATGAGCCAAATATCTGTTTTATAAGTTTATGTCGTTAAATCTATTGGCAGACTCCTGCATCACTCGTGCTATCGCAGAGGCAAAGCCAAACTCACTTGGATAATCAGTTCCATCGACTTAACCCTTTTTTGTACTTGATGCTCATAATTTTTACAGGCAATTAATAAATACTTTTTCGGATGCAAAGTGTGCCAAAGAGTTTATTTTTTATTCAAAACGATCATATTCATGGTTAAGGCCACGGTACTGCTAAAAAAGAAAAAAAAAACTATGTGTAACAGCTCAAGCAGCCTAAGAGTGCCTGGCAAAATGTTAAAAGGTGTAGATAGAGACTTTAAGGGCTGTTCATATCGCGTCAGGTTAGGTTAGGTTAACTTTAAAAAAGTAGCGCCACAAGCTAATCGGTGAAGAATAACGTTGTTGCCATAAAGCTAATCTATCTTTAGTCAAAATGACTTGATACTAACCAAAATTGTACGTCTGACACATTCAAATATCATTTTGATGTGAATGATTCGATGTACATTCGTTTTTGGCTGCTTTTTGAAGCTCGTGGACAGTACCTGCTATATATCTAAAAAATGCGCTATTTATGGAATTGCTCGAATCAAATTAAGTTTCAAACTTGGGCGTATTTGCCAGCAGAGATCATGCCGATATTTTCTTATGTCATTGACGATTGTTTGTGATTTTGGTCAAGCATTTCAAGTACCAGTGGCCATTTTGGACCACCTTCCACCATTTTCTACCATTTTTGCCACTTTTCTGCCATGACATGTTGGAAAACGACAGAAATTCCTTCAAAGTCGATTCTTGCCATCGCTGATTTGGCTAGGCCTTGAATCAACAGAGGGTTGACCGAGAATTTTGGTCAAAAACAATCCAAGTCTGACTCAAAGGATGCTACTGGATCAATGAAGGAGTTCAATAAGGAAGAGAGGAGGACTTTGTTGTTCTAACTAACCGCGGAATTCTAAGTGGCTTGAAGATGCTCACTAAGGCCTTAAAACCTGGCTTGCCAATCATCTTGAGTGTAGACTCCGACTACAGATCATATAACAACTAGATGTCACCTTGGCCCGACTCCAGTGCAGAGGACAATGGATTTTGTGTCAACAACTCTGTACACCAAGAAAGAGGAGGGTGACTGCCGGATTAGCACTAACGACCTACAATCGCTGGATCTCCAACGAACGCAATCAGTGACAAACCCACTCAGAATCCGGCCACGCTGGGCAATGAAAAAGCATGAGTTATGTACACCAAAATGTATGTATCAGCTGATGAAGGCAAGTGTTCGCATTTTTCCTCGCGCTATGCGAGGTCTAGTCATTATATG